>NW_027271928.1:0-105329 GCF_040938485.1 Diadema antillarum | reverse complement strand
AAAGAAATTGGCTTTCGTGTCAATAACACTTCAAAATCTGACAGCGGGGTCTGAAAAGCCCGATGTGGGTAAGGTGTTATGGCGCCTCTCAGAACTAGACGGTCTTTTTTTTCACCTTGTACAGAAAGATCATATGCAAGAGGAGATATTTTTGTAACACAACAAGAGGCCCATCCATATATTATCAAGTCTATTGCCTGATCTCCTGTACCTCTCTGAGGCAGAGATAGAACTGACGAAAATATCAGTGGGCAAAAATAGAAAGCACACAAGATAAAATTGCTACTTTACTCATTGGTTCGACTTTTGTTTTAAGGTGTAAGGCTATCTCTCCCTCTCTCTCTCTCTCTCTCTCTCTCTCTCTCTCTCTCTCTCCAGGCCTTTTTATCTCCCTCTAAATCTATTTCTCCGTCTATCTTTCTGTCAGTATGTCTTGCTACTCACTACTCTCCCTAGCTACCTTCCTTAATGGGAATACTTTGGGTCCCTTGGCAAAAAAAAAACATTCCCAAATCTCGTTCAGCTAACCAGCAATCACAATTATAAACCAAAATACTCAAGGGGGGGGGGGGGGGAGGGGAGGAGTGCCCCCTCATTTCTTGAGGGGCCAAAGATTTCCTTTTCATTTTTGTCTTTTTTCTCTCCAACTCTCTAATCTTTGCTGATGAGTTAAAAAAAAAAAAAAACTGACAACACTTCACACATAACATCTGTAATAGGAAAGTCCTTACGACCAGTGAGAATGCAGTTTTACATCGTACTGTACAGTACGAGTCACAGTAGTGTAAGTAGTAGTAGTAGTGGTAGTAGTAGCAGCAGCAGCAGCGAGAGCAACTGTACCTGCAGTAGTCGTAGTAGTAGGAATAGTAATAGTTGTTGCAGCAGTGGTAGACACGGTAGCAGTTGTGGTAGAAGAGTGGTACTGGTGGTAATGGTAGTGCTAGCTAGTTGCCATGGGAAATAAAAGTAGTGATGGCGCCTTTCACAGTGTAATACATAGTGCCTTTGTTTCTTCACTACTGAGTGTGCGCCACTGTGAATTTAGTTTGTTGTAAGTTCTCATATAATCATTCGTTACCATGGTTGCAAGCCTCACAACCAGTGTTGTTTAGAGGCATAAGAGAAAGATTTCAGTTTTGACGACGACTGCGTGAGTTCAGTTGCAGTGTGTTGTATCAACACGGGAACACCAAATAGATATCCAATGCTTTATCTACACTAAACACTCTAGTGAGTAAGGAATCTGTGATATAAAAGCTAATACGTTGTTGTTTTTGTTTTTTCATCACACCGAAACTGCACTGTACATATTTCAATATCTCGCATCTGTCGTATCACCTTTAATAACAATGCAGACACGTCAACCTTCACCTCACAGAAGCAAGAGATGAGAGTGGCTCATTGTTTGCCCATGGATGTGATGGCAATTATGGAAAAAAAAAGAACAGCAACAATATCAAATAGGATGAATATATGAAACAAGGAAACAAGAAAGAAAAAAAAAGTGGATGACAGAATAAAGATATATAAGGACACTAAACCACAACCAAAACCTGAAGACAGATTAGATTACACGTACAAATGTGGCTCATGAACGAAATGTGCACAACGTATGTCTAATAAAGCAGCGGGTTGACGACTCCAAACCAACAAAATATAAGAAGAGTGAAACAAACAATGACATGAAGAAAATCCCGACGGTTATTCGTCGCAACTTGCCCCGTCGTCACGGACGGACACACAACGCAAACAAGTTGGACAACACCTAGTGTAGGTAGGACGTGCAGCAACGGAAGATGGACAGAAAACAGACAGACATACAGACCGACACACCGATGTGACGAAAGCAAGGCAACAGACGGTTCTTTGGCAAAAGTAACAACGCCTCGCTCCTCGCCGCGGCAGAGGAGCGGCAAAGGAGAGAGCGTAGCCCCCGAGACCTAACGCATTACTATGTTCCGTCCAGGTCCATCAAATACCAAATGTTCCGCTAGATAAGTCATTGAATGGACCTAAAAAAACAACTAATAATGATAAAATCTCTGTAGAGGGCTCTGCTTTCAATCTTTTTAATGTTTTAGAATATACAAATGGCATTCTACACAATTTCTGATATTGCTTCAGCCTACAAACAAAAACAATTTCTTGAGTGGAAATTGAAATCAACTTATACTTTGACATCTCGATTCTTCAAATTTTACACAGTAGTTGTTCCATCAACATAAGAATAGATATGAATAGATATGAATAAAATAAACTTTATACTAAAAAGTTTGATCTAAAAGAGTTTGTTTTTGTAAGTCCAGTTGAGTTGATCATTTCTCATGAGATTATCTGCGATAACCTTAAGTAACCTTTAAATGCGACTTCACCCACATAAAGTCTTTCCAGCATCAAGCACATGGTAGCAAGCCACAACTTAACATCAAAAGTCAATCAATTCAAATATGCAAATGATATGCAAATCATTCCTGGCTTTGATTTCTTCCCAAATGCAACATCCCCATCAACCCACATCACATCACACAGACACAAAGTTGCCACAGAAAACATACAAAATACCCTCGACTGAAAATTGTTCCCAGGCACAGTGTATGCATTTTCTCATTTCACTACTGTACTTTTGAAAAACCGTGACTGTTGGTCTCACCCTGATACACTTCTCATGCCACTTAGCTGGCATGAACTCGCATATCGACCGGTCAGCACCAATTCTTGGGTGCTTGAGTTGATCAAAAATATAGAATCAAATGTGCAGTAGTAGTGTGGTAGACTAAGAATAAAGGTATACTGCAGGTACGTAGCTCTATACCTTTACAGATAGATGTTTTGAGATTTACTGAAAAATTTCTATCAACCAATTAGTCCATGGGCCAAGACCCGAAAAATGGGTTGTTGGTACCATCTGAGGTGGCACAATCTTTTTGGTGTCATTTTGTTTGTCGGGCATAGATATGCTTATCAAGCTATGATAGCATTTCCAAATGAGTAGCTTAGTCATAATAAATGAATTTTTAACCAATTTGGTCTTGTATTTATATCCCTATACTTCTGAATTGAAACTAAACCCGCTATACAAAGAAGAGCACTGCCTTCTGTATGTCCACAGGTGTTCTGTTGTAAACGCGGTGCGCTTAGTCTTTATTCAAGGCAGCGAAGGGAATATCCAAAGGGTTATGATGTCCACAGCTGTCACGCGGTGCGCTTAGTTCTTTATCTAGACCAATGTACCGTTATCATATCTAAAGTTCCTCATAAAAGGGATTATCCATACTGTTTTTATACAACCCTATCGACAAATACATCAGTTTTAAACAAAAATCACTCTGTTCATTTACAATATCATTCATTATAATGTATCGTAGTGTACCGGTACATCGTTTTTGCATTATCTTTTTTTGTTGGAGGGAAATAAAGTGACATTGGCGTGGTATCAGCGTTTTCACCGTAGCGTTTTCACCGGAAAATTATAAATGATTGAAAAATACGGTAAAATTCACTAGGAATTGCTTTTGTTGTTGTTGTTGTTTTTAGATAAAAGGATATACACTGTATCATACGCTTTGGATATTCCCTTCGCCGTCTTAGAATAAAGACTAAGCGCTGTGGACATCATAACCTTTGGATATTCCCTTCGCTGCCTTGAATAAAGACTAAGCGCACCGCTTTTACAACAGAACACCTGTGAACATACCATAGAGCTGCATTTTACAGCTCTATGGAACATACAGAAGACAGTGCTCTTCTTTGTATGGCGGTTAGTTTCGATTCAGAAGTATAGGGATATAACAACGAGACCAAATTGGTTAAAAATTCATTTACTATGACTAAGCTACTCATTTGGAAATGCTATCATAGCTTGATAAGCATATCTATGCCCGACAAACAAAATGACACCAAAAAGGTTTTGCCACCTCAGATGGTACCAATATCTGGCCTGGCCCATGGACTAATGAGTGCAATGAGCATGAGTTGCATGAATCAATCATAACGTATATCATGAACTGGAGGCATACATACTGTATAAGCTGTTATTTGGAGCGCGAATTTAACAACACGCGAATATGTCTCCATGCACTTGGGAAATAGTGCACTCACTTTAGCATCAGCATCAATTTGCGAAAACAACATCTCGCAAAAATGTCTATGGCCTCCTCATTCGTGAAAATATCTGTACGCGAAAATAACAGCGTATACAATATTTGCCAGCAAGATTTGATATCATCATCAATCAGAGATTTCATACAGGGCAAGAAATCACTAGCTTCAAATAAAAATATTCCAGTTGATTTGAAGATAGAAACAGCATTTTATCAGCAGAAGATTATCCAACCCAACCCAAAAGAACTGCCATTACATTCTATGATGTGATTTGCAATATTTATCAACTTTAAAAACTCTGCTCTTACTACCCAATCTGCTTTATACCTGCTTTTTTATTTATATTTTTTTCTAAATCTTTTTAAGCATTCATCTGTCCACAAATTATGATATACTTATCTACTTTTGGGCAACAGCAAAAAAAAAGATACTTGATGTCATATTATAAAATAAATGTGTAAAAAAAAATTATAATAATAAATTGTCCAGACAAAAGATTCAGTACATCATCTGAAGACCTGTACAGCCACTCTACTGGGGATTATCATTTCATTCCTTTAAATTTTGAATAACCTTCCAAAAGCTTTACGAGTGAAAAAATAGTACAAGCCTGCACCCGGACTCGGCCCAGTATGGCAAACTGCAGGGATAAGTTTTACAGGAAGATTTGTGGCTATTTCCTGCTCATAACCCAATTCCAGGTATGTATTTTTGGATGCAAAGTTTTTCGGAAACTAATCTTGTCTGTATATATATTTTTTTCTTCCTGTGGTTCACAGTCCAGTTCCTCTGTGATTTTACAGAGAAATAGATACACACACATTGTCAGAATCTCTCCTGCTTTGTGATGTCACTTCAGTTTGAGTCTTTCTATTTTTTTCTCCTCCATCTTCTGCTCGATTACCATTCCTAGAAAGAGATGACCTCATTTGGGTACAGAGGGGCCCAGCATAAAGTGATGTCAGCAAAGATATATGTATATTCCCCTCATCTCTACAGGAATGAGAGGGAACCTTCATGCCGCCATCATACTGAAGCTAGTGAACTTGCGCCCTGATTATCTGATGCTCACTCACAAATGCAGCATCAAGTAGCGGGAGGGCGATAAGATTTCAAGCGGCGGAAGGAATATATTTTTGCGAGGATGATCTTTGCATTTTCATGAAGGCTACTGACAGAGATGTTTGACGAGAGATCTCGCCCCTCTTTTCTGGAGTCACGGCGGCATCATGCCAAAACTTCTGCCGCTACGGCTTGATGTCGTCGGGGGTATAGTATTGCCCCTCCCGGAGGTACTCCTTGAGTCGCCGCGGCAACGGGAGGGCATCAATGTGGTCGAGGCGGACGTGGCGGCGGATGACGAAGCGGCACATGTGCTGGAGCGAGCGCGCTTTCTGGAAGCGTGAGATGGGGTACAGCAGCTGCAGCGGGATCGGCGGGAGGCCCGGCCAGCGAGGGCGCAGGAAGTAGAGGAACCGCCCATTCCGCGAGTGCCGCATCGCCTCTTCGATGAACTCTACAATGGAGGAGCTGCCATGCGTTGTGGGTTGGGACCAGAAGCTGAACTTGCCTGCAAGACAGAAATTAGTTAGGAAACAGTGAAGCATACACCTAAAATGATACAGGAGGCTGACTGACTGGGTATTGGTGTATACTGTAAAACAAGAAATATTTTCGGCACGGTATTGGTGTATACTGTAAAACAAGAAATATTTTCGGCATGAAACTCTCAGGAATTTGAGCCACTGGCCCTTTTTGCGGCACAAAACTTTTGTGACTTGCCACTGGCATTCAGTGTCATTTGTAGACAACAAACTTTTGTGTGCATTTTACTTTTGCAAATCTTTGCTCACCAAGAAACTCATGAAAGTTTCTTGTGTGTGAACACTTCTGGTTTTACAGCAAATGTGTGACTTTGATAGGCCTACAATGCCGTTGACGAACATTACACAGGACAGTGGGCCACAAAATCATGATCGTATTTATTCAATTGTAGCATTAGCATCTACTTTCACCACTTTCAGGCAATAGATTATGGTGGGACTATAGTGTAGGTACCTTTCATCATATATGCAAACAATAATAAAACCAGAAAATAGCTACAGTGTATCAAGAGTAAGATGATATGTGCTCTTTGCAAATGTTTCCAAGGGGATTTATGTCTGCATAGCAGACATTATAACGTGTTTTTGAAAGGGGGAAGTAATATAATGTATCAATATCTTTATGGAACTGGTAATATCAGTCAAATATTTCCTCAATGCATATTGCTATTTTGCTATCACTGAAAATAATTCCTGCTGCTCTTGTATAATAGTAAATGCACATTTACAGTTGCCTACAACAGATATTCATGGAATGTTAGGTCCTATAGATGATTATGCAATATTGGGAAACATCATTACGGGGGAAACGAATAATGACAATCCACATATAAGAAATCAATACAATCATATAATAATAAGGCCATTACAGCGAGCCAGCTTACTGCAATATAATGGGTGAAAGCTAGTGCAGGGCTTTCAATTAAAGCTTTAAATGGTACGATTTTTAACAACTTAAGATATATGATCTAACATTTTCAAAGACATTTACATGATGTTTGACATTATATTCTACGATCATTTTTCACTGTTGTACTTAATTCTACCTCTTTCTTATGCAAGATGTCAATACATTATATCCATTGCAATTGTAAAACATAAATATCATACACAATCATTAAACATAATGTAAGTATATCTTAAATTACAAAGTTACCTGCTTTTAACATTTGCAAGTTATCACTGGCTATGTACAACTGTATTGCAACTGACTAACAAACTGCCCTTCATCGATGTAAATATACAATCAGTGGCGATACAAATAACCTGACACAAGAATCATTAATTTTGGAATTATTCCACATGGCATTTTCATGTCTCAATTCTTTTTCTCAATACATTTTGTTCACCCAGTAACCCTTCAACTCATATGTGCATCAATTCTGTCACTACTGTGATCAAACCTTGGAATGACGGGTGAAGTTTGATCAAGGGTGACCGAGGTGAACAGAATTCGTGCCAACGACACGCGAAAGCAAAACCTTCCTCTCGCCTTTAACAGCTACAAAACGAGGCGCCCCTACAACCACATAGCGACACAAAATCGCCGCATTTTGCCGCTCTCAGATCATCGGCTCCCCCGACCTATTGATTAAAAAGCTACGGTTACCGGCTCAATTACAGCCGATGGAAATCACGCGAACCATTAGCAACGTCACACATGCCGCGGCAACAACGACGGAATCAAATCAATAGACAGCAAGCACCGTCTGCCCCTGCAAAAAAAAAAAAAGTCCAACGGGGAAGAGCTCAATTCTATTCCGCTTGTGGCACATCAGCGTAACCCTGGGCCCTTCGACATCCCAAATTTTCATAACAACACAGATATCAGTTGTCAGGGAAGGCACAACACTTTCGACAGGAAGTGGAGCCCCATTTGGTTCTTTGAAAAGGAGAGTGGACATCATCTCTTCATCTTGATTCGTGTGGAGATGGTGATGGTTGTGGTTATTCACGTGTATCAACTCTCCTGTTGATGGAAAATGTCTCTTCAACTGGAAGTCTCAGAAATCGTTTGATTTGCCTTTTTCAACATCAATTCCCCTTCATCTATTTCATCATCATCTTCTTCTTCCTTCTTCTTCTTTCTCCTACCTTCTTCTTCCTCCTCTTCCTCTTCTTCTTCTTTTTTCAATACTCCTTCATAAGCATACCAGATTTTGGTGACTAAGTGTTGTTGTTTTTTGCGGCTCAGATCACATCTGAAATTAAAACTGTCTCAATCTCCTCCTTTCATAAAAGTTTGTCGCCAAATATATGCGGATGTCTGCACGGCTGGACACCCGCTACCACAGTTTTTTGTATCAAAGGAAAAAATCATCACTTTAGTTGATTGTGGTATTTCAGCTTGTTTCTGAACACACTTTGTCAAAGTCATCAGAAGGTTCTGGTCTCTGCTGTGGTCAAGTTGTCCTTGAAACCAATGCTCGAACCTCCGGGGGGGCTCTCGTCCCACTCTCAATCCCCGGCAAAGCGCACAAGATTTCCCCGGCTGTTCAGAGACATGGTTAGGACGTCTGAAATTCCACCCGCTTTTCCCAGCTCGCAGAGATTATCAAGCTGCAAAACACTGCAGCTACTGAACTGAGAACACCTGAAATTGCCACCAACTGTAAACACGGTAACGGTCACGGACTCGATTAAAGATGTTCTCGTAGTAGTGCACGATTCTGAAACCTTCTTAAGAGCCGCAGGAAATTAAAAAGGGGGTGGGGGAAGCAGACATAGGCTGACTTTGTTTGTCTTTCTGGCCAATACAACATATTCTGTCAAAAAAAAACTGTTGTTGTTTCAACAAGCTGTCTGCTTAAAAACAAAGTCAGAAGAAATGAATGAATTGTACTCTAGCTTTACTGCTGTGCTAGCCGTAGGACATACACAGCAAAAGTGAAACATATCATGAAATTGATTTTTCATGCTGGATCAAATTCAGCGACTTGTGTTTCAGATGAATCTATTTTTGTACAGAATTTGATATCTTCAAAAATATCAGTGTGCACATTATTTTCATGGTAGTTCAGTTGAGTGTGAAATTCATGAAAGCATTGACAGTGTTACAAAGGGTTCCACATTTGCAGGATATGACGTTCATAGAGGCAAAAGGCTATCACATCACAGTATGAGGTCTATGCTTTCACAGGGTTAAAGCGTCCCCAAAGATGGAACGCAAGAATGGTAAAATGGCAAGAGGAGAGAAATTAAAAAAGTTCGCCTTTCTCTTCATTTCCTGTGAGTGCTCATAGGTTCCACCAACAAGGTTACCATCAGATTGAAAATAGCAGGCTTCTTTCTGTCTAATTTCTCAACATCTCCTTCTCCTCGAATAGTCTTTGATAGAGGCTCAATGGGCATCGCCTGCAGAGAGTATCAGAATTCTGGCAAGTATGGTGGCACAGCACAGTAGTTCTGAACGCCTCACTGACATGCACAAATAGATCCGCAAGTCTGATACAAGGCTAGACGTAACCCTGCAAAGATCACTGTTCTAGGTGATCGCCAGAAACAGACTGTCTTGTTTTCTGTTTCTCGGTGGAACAACAACAGGCTATGGCACAATAACAGAGATTTTCAGGGGCCGGCTAAAGACAGACCTTGTGACTACTTGACAGGTGGCTGTAGGAAAGTCAATGTTGCCAACTGGCCGCACCTTCAAAATTTGGCAAAAAACTGAAAATGTTTTCCGAACGTCCCATTGTATTCTCTCTCATGCTTCTAATAATATATGTGGCATGCATTGGCTATGTCACGTAAATGTACACGGTATGATCTTGAAACCCGATACTGTGAAATATCTCACAGTGCCAATCTTATGTTCACTTTGTGATGGTAACAATCAAATTCCTAATTGTAGGTTGGCACTTGCCTACTAGAGATGGTTTGGACTACCAAGACCACTCGAGTGTCCTGACAAGAACTCCTGGCCCATTTTCTTTCCAATTTGCCCAAGTTGACTCATGGCAGAGCACTTTCAGCATAAAACCTGAGTGCTCTGACATAAACTGTTGGCCTAGATCATCGTCTGAGCAAGTCCAAGTTGTCTGACGGACAAGCCATTGGGCAACGGGAATTCAACCTGTCCAAAATATCGAACCTTTAATAGTATACCTCACTATTAAAAGTTCATTGAAGGACTTACTCAGGACAAGGCAACCCAACAGTCCTCAATATGAAGATTTTTGCACAGCATATCACAAAACATCTACAGGTCTATCTACACAAAGCCAGGAAAAAAAAAATACAAGAAAATGCTTGCCTGTAAGTTTTCTCCAAAGTACGAGGCAATGAGGAAAAAAAACAACTTTGTCCAAGGAGCAGTACTGTTGCTGCTGATAGACTTGAATGTAGGACCTGAGAGATTAGAGACCTGTGGTCTCATCCACTGAACCACAAACTGTTCTAGTCTGATCACCAGACTCCGATACAGCATTCAGATATAGCTTCTGGGAGGCAGGCTCACTGCAACCTCATGAAGCATCTCTGTCCTCCCCCCCCCCCCCCCTCCCCTGAGGTTTGAGCTAGGCTCCTTACCATTGTGATGCTCGATGCGGGTGTGGTGCGTGCTGCCCTGGACACGGAACGTCAGGCTCAGAATGTGGCGGTCGTCCGAGCTGTCCCGCACGAGGAACGAGCCGTCCGGCGTGTTCTCCAGTCTCATCTCAGCATCGTCCCAGCTCATCGGCCCCCAGTACCAGCCACACTGGAAGAAACAAGAGCGGAAGAGAGGACTCTACGTCATTCTCAGGGGTGACATTATTTCCCACGACAAGTAATTGGAGCATAGTGGAATGGAAATGAAGTGAGTGTAGTACATTTTGTGATAAACCATGCATACAAGCCTTCATGAGGATTGTCTGTCTGGTGTTTTTTTTTTTTTCCTTGAGCAAGTTCTATAGCAAGATCTAAAGGGAATGCTCTGGCCAAGCATTAGCTACAGTTCTCTTGAGAGATTTACCAAAAAAGGACTAAAGTCTTTAGAAAGACTACCACACATGGTGCACTGCAAACAAACTATGATACTACTTCATCATGTGGAAAAGGACAAGCCTCCAAAAAAACAGAAAATGAAGCATGTTTCATAGTAATGACCACCTCAGAAAAAATGACCGCTAACTTCCTCCTGCAATGTGTTCGACACAAGAGTTGCATTTCTTGGTAACTTGAATCCTTTTTCTTTCTTGGAATATTAACAATGATTTTCAAGTGAGGAAGACAGAATTCTAAGGGTCTAGTTCCATTGACGGTCACAGGGCCTATCATGAAATAATTCAAGATATTCAAAGATACAAAAAATAAATCATGAACACATCAGCGCAGCATCGGCCATCATGATGTTCTCATCCTTGTTGCCCAGAGATCAATACTTACTACTATGCCAAAATGTATCTCCTGTCACACATACAGCTCAGTATTTACAGAAATTGATTTTGTTTTCATTAGCATTCTCTCTTTCACAGTGCAAATGCATCAGTAAGTTCAAATGTCTCTTGAGATAAATAAAGAGAATTTGATGTAGTTGTTGTGTGGGGGGGGGGGGGGGTTGAGAGAGATTGTAGTTGTAAATATTTATCTTACTGATACTCTCTGCAAGCAAGATTGCATGTTTGATCTCTATGCCTACAAACACTGCCAGCCATATCGATGTCAATGTCATGACCCAGCTTCACCTCAGTACTATTTTGTATACTACTCTAGTTTAAGAATGTTCAAAGTATTAATCAATAATTACCTCCTTTGAAACCACTTTTAATGACAACTCTACAACTTATTATCAATTGATAAAGGCAAAAAAAAGAAACAAATCCAGTAGGAAAGATGTAAAGGGGTGTGGATAGCTCAAAAGGGGTTACGGTAAACCTACAAACATTCATGACTAGAATCTGCATTCATAAATCAGGTCTTTTGGCACTAAAACATGAAGTGATAGTTCGCAACTGCTTACAACCTCCCTCTACCTTTAAACAGATCGCATTCTTGCAATCACCAATGATCAGACACTTGTTGACGAGGCTTTTCCTCATCAAGCGCCTAAAAATTTCTGAGCCTCCAAAGCAACAACGACGATGCCTTCATTTGCGATGCCTATATCGGCACGCCTGCAGCTGAAATGAAGACGACCCCGCCACTTTTCGCCAGCATCGGAGGAGGAAGTGGGTCGCGCGAGTCTCGGCTTGCAAATTAAACGAGTCCCGAATCCCGGGCCAAAAACAGGAGAGTTACATCTATCAAATATTGACGACTCCTAGCGGGCATCTTCTTGAATTACCTCAATTGTCCCTCAATGGGCATGGCAGACGGAGAACTTTCTCAACACTTCATTATCTTCTATTTCTTCTTTTTTTTTCCCCCCTTTCCTTTCTCACTATTCTCCCATCCTCCCGTATTATTCCCCTTTAGGGACATGACTCTTATATTTTATTCATCTGACCAAGTAACCCTCGCATGCGGTCGATATTCCATTCAGAACAAGTTGAAACAATGCCAGGAGATTTGACGCAATCTTGATGCTCACGTAATTTTCATATAGCGTATGTTTCTTCCCACAAAGTGTAATAATTGCCATACCTAGAATCAAAACCGTATGAAACCAAATCACAAAAATAAAGATTTTTTCCTGCATCTTTATGATGATTGCACAATGGAAATACAGCGGCTTGTAATCGGCCGAATCACAGTCGAACTGACGATTCTGCCTCTGCTACATGCTGTCACACATGTCAGTCTGCACTGACGACTACTCATGAAGAAGTGCCATGATAACGGCCTGTTGGTTGAGGCATATCAGACACTCAAGAGTTCAAGCCAGAACCTAGCCGGCTACGCACATGCAGTGTCCCTCAAGGAAGCCACTCGAAGAGCAATAACATCCAGCAGGCTCCCTCCGAGCCCATTCACAACTCCATTGTAGTGCCACACGAGACAGTGACCATTTTTAGATGAAGCGGGTCAAAACTGGTGCAGTGCACTGTGGGATACTCTCAATGATAGCAATCTTATTCAACAGCAGACGCACTTGTTGTGTTTTGAATTCCATGGTTCAGGTTTACATCAAGAAAAAGATGACCACACAACAAGCAGATCTTTGATCAGTCCTTGATCAGTTATCAATTATTTGCCAAATTGTTCTACATCATAAAAAAATCCTCATTCAACTTTTGAAAAGTACTGTATCTATATCTATTTCTTCACGGTTACGTACATTGTATGTGGTACATGCAAGCAAGCACACATTAATATATACATAATTCTGAAAATATTATATGAAGATATAAGAAAAGCCCAATGATGCAGAAAAACCTCTATTCATACGAGGTACTTCACCTATTGGCGACCCTGTATTCAATAAAAACATGACAATACTGAGTACATGATAACATCATGACATCTTTACATAGTTACTTGAACCATCGTCCTCGATTTCATTCTGATAGCTCCTAGAGAGGTGAATACTGCTGGTGGCGGACTTCTAGTCATTGAGCTCCATTAATGCAACAATGGCACAAGTAGTGTCATCACCTCAAGGTGAAAAATTTCACCTTCTCCAGCTTACTGCACACGCTGGCAGAGGGTAAATGTGAGTTCATTGAATTGAGCAAAGTCGACAGAATCCCCCCCCCCCCCGAAAAAAAAGATAAAAAATTAAAAATAAAAATAAATGAATGAATGAATAAATAAATAAATGAATAAATATATAAATTATACATAAATAACAAATTAATAAATTAATAAATTAATTAATTACGCATAAATAATAAATAATGAATAAATAAATATATATATATAAATTATACATAAAAAATAAATAAATAAATAAATAAATAGATTAATTAATTAATTAATTAATTAATTAATTATACATAAATGATAAATAAATAAATATATAAATAAATAAATTTATATACAAAACAAAGACAAATAAGATATAAAAAGGGATAAACCCACATGGAAACATCACTTCAAAATGACATAATTATCATACACAAACAGGATGCCAGTGGCATTAATAGGGATAATCCATGATGGAACAGCATTCCCACAAGGAGGATACTGTTTTTCCTCTCCGTTTCTCTACTTCAGGCACCAAAACAGAAATAATAACAACAAACAAACAAAGAAAAATAAGAAGAAAAAATGCAAACTGAGCCCTAGCTGGCTGGGCCTCTGCAGACTTAGGTGAAACTTATTCTTTTATTCATGGAGAGAGAGAATGTCTGACTCTGCAACGCACAGACCAGTCTTAACTCTTTGGGCCCTGTATTCTCTTTCCTGCATGATTCATATGACACTTCAGGGTCTACAGTGAAGTTCGCATTGCTTTCATTAAATCTGCATACACATACATTTACAAGCAAATTAAAGCACTCATTCTTTTCTCTTTTTTTTAAATCAGGGATTTACAAGGAATCTCCATTTTGTTTTCAAGATGAAGGAATGCTAGAGTCTTTCCCTGGAGTAAACTCTTCATCCGCTGAATATTACTGTAAAAGTGGATATTTTCGCGCGACTAATTTTTCGCACTCGGTGGGGTAAGAAGAGCTTCGCGTGTTTTTAATTCTGCAGAATCAAGACATCGACTACCGAAACATATGGCAAGCAAAAATATTTGTGTGCTTTTATCTTTGCGCTAGTTTCGAGTTGCGCGAAATGCGCGAAAATTTCAACACTGCAAAAATTTCCACTTTTACAGTACTCTAAACTGTGCATGCCTTCAAGCTCCTACACTTGTGGTACCTTTTACCCGTTCCTTACTGAATGCTGAAATCCCCATAGACTGAATATACAGACCACTAGGTTCCCGTAGGGAACGGGTTAATACAAGCAAGCACCTGTTGGAGGAGTTGCTCATTTCGCTTGATGCAGTGGCAGTAGAATGTGTATATTGGGTTCGTAACCTGTGCACACATTCACAACACAGACGGGAGGGGCTAGATTGTTTGTCTAGAGTTAAAATCTTTGCATGGCCGGCTACAAGTCAGCCATCCTATGTGGAAAACGAGAGAAATCTCTCTGATTATGATCCACTGTGAAAGCAGGGAATGTGATACCCCCGTATGAGAGCTTGCGATGTCCATCCATTCATTGAAAAGACACCAGACACTCCACAAGGCGGCCCATTAGATCGAAACCGAAACCGCACATGACGATCCATTGATAGCATGGTAAGGTTTATTGGAGGGCGTGTCCTAGCTGTCCCTTTATTTCTTACAATATAAATGCCGAAGACAAGAAGTGCATTTGCTGACGTGTAGAGTCCTTATGTTTATACATGACCTACATTTTCTCCTCTATTCTTTTTTTTTTCAGCTTTCTATACAATGGCAAACATCTTCCGCAGTGCTCTGCCATGACATTTCGAACCGCATCACCGAGGTACTACATTGAATTCCGTCAACCTACCCCGAGGTCATCTTCAGGAGGAGAATATCAAGATCTCATGATCAATACTGCTCGCCACTCATCTCGACAGACGCACGGGATATTCCCGTGGACCCAACGTCGCGGCGTAGCATCTCAAACAAAAATGACAACATTTCTATGCCACCCCTTGGGAGGCTTCCGGCAGAACCGTTGAGATTTTAAGTGACTTCCATATCTCAAGAAATCCCAAGTACACAATGCAATCACTTGAAAGGCCCCCCGATTTCAATGACCCGTTTCCTCATCAAAACGCGGCGGCATGCACGCGAAGACGACTTCCGATCTCAGTGCGAGGCTGGTACATCACGATCGATACACGTCGACATCTTAATTACATTCAATTCATAGAGTTCACAGAACTGTCACCTCAAGAACGTACTATTCCATATACATCGTCAACAATACTGAAGTAAAATCTAATTCACGCACATGTCAGTTGTTGCCATTAATTAGGCAAAAAATCATCTACTTAGCAGCAATTTTGCTGTGTTTTTATGTTTTGCCCATGTTTTCCTGTCAATACTGATCTTTTCGGAAATAAAAAAATGTCTGACTTTATAGCTGCTCTCTCGAGTAGCTGCTCTCTCTCGAGTAACCTTTTTTATCTGCGTTGTTCATGTACAACAACCTATTTTCACAAGTTTTCACCATACAGATATGCACTGTCAATATTTGAATGAGTTTGCATGCCTTATTAATTCCTGTAAACTACTGTTGTTGTGGTTAAACACGAGCAAACATCACGAAAGAAGCCTGTCTATACTAGAGCACAGAGGTAAATGCTCAAAGGGTTTAGCTAAGTAATACGTTCCACTGTCACTTTTAGCCTGGCAATTCTCTCTCAGTGAGGACGTAATGACTGGATGTCTCGTGGGGCAATTTGGATGTCGATCTCAGGGGCATTATGCAAGCAATTCTTGAGGACACTCCCGACGACCAGATTTATCTCCCGGTCGATTTCAAACGGGTCAATGAGCTAACGATTCCACTGGAGGGTGCGAACTCAATACCAGGCATTTTCCGGCGCAATAGCTAATGTGCCAATTTGCAGGGTTAATGGGGGGACTCGATGTGGGACACCTACAGAATAGCATGCCATTCTTAAGGTATGTACCAGTGGCTGTGCGTGGGTTAGCATGCACCTAGCTGGCAAGAACAATGCATCGACTTGGTTGCACCCACACTATGCAGAGGTTAAGTCTTTGACTGCCGAAGCATGAGCATCACTTATAAAGGAGGCTTCTGGGGAAAGCAGATTTGGGTCCCCTTTCATCAGATACTCAGCAGCTCAAGAATTATTGCAAACACGTACCTCGTAACACTCAACTCAAAGGGCTCAAATCTACAACTCACTTTGTGTACACTATTCTAAAAATCTATGGAAATGCAGACTTAACCTCCTTGTTCGATTCAGCACACATTCTTAGCTTTACCTCATGCACACACACAAGAACAAACTCACAAACACACACACACATACACTTTTTGTGTATTCCTTATTTGAATTTGTTTTAATAATTTCCAAATCATATGCAAAAAGAAACAAATATACACAAACACACACACAGACAATATGATAGCAGCTAAAATTCCATTCACTTTAAAAAAAAATTGTATCCTGTTTTATCATATAAATTTGTACAAGCATATATGCATATATACACATACAGACACACACATATACACACACACAATGAACATACACATGCAGAGACAGACACACAAACACACACAAACAGTAAACCGCGGTGCCAATTCCAGTATCCAGTTCCATAATGGATTAAAAAGCGCGAGAAGAGGGATTACTGGACACTGTGGCGGCGGAAGTCACCCAGCTCTCGACTGTTTCGCTTCAAAACAAGATATAGAATCTCTCTTGAGACGAAATCCAACCCACACTTAGCGCCCGATCGACTCCCCCAGAACAGCGTGCTGCTCAGTCATCCCTGCACCACGGGGGAATGATCTCTAAAATCAGTAAAACCGTACGAGAACTACTTTCACCTCGCGGCAATTTTTAGTCGTAATTTCTGTCAGTTCCTCAAGCTAGTTCTTTTACGACATTTGCTGGAAGCATTAGAAGGATTAAAAGGCATGGGACTGCCGATTTGTATCTTTGAAGAGGTAGAGATTGGATTTAAAATCACTATAACACTGAAATCAACAATATGTGGAATCCTTTCCTCATTCTTGGGAGGTTTATTCCTGTGAGCATCAATGAAATGCAGCATGACTACTAGCAGGAGAAATGTAAAATCCGTCCTCAATCTATTATCTCATAATCAACACACATGAGGTGGGTCTTCATCAGCTCGAGCTTGAAGAATAGCCCGCTATTTCTGATCCAAAGAATTAGCCCGATCAGAAAATAGCCCGCTAATTTTGCAATGAAGACTGAAAAAGCGCACTATTCCGATCGGAAAATAATTAAAACCCCCGAAATCTTGGACTTATTTGCAGAATAGCCACCTAATTTGCAAAATAGCACGCTAATCTTAACGCGTCTTCATCAGCTCGAGCTTAAACATCAGCACTGCATGCATTGCGCACCACGCAGGAACGTAGGCAGTCGGGTCGGAGTGTGTTCACACGGGTACCGGTCGTCTAAAGTACGCATGCGCCAGCACTGGGCTTATAAACCCGACCGTGCTTGAAGCTCGAGCTAGTGAAGACGCGATTGCACATTTCAGCTGACTTTGGGCTTATTTCTCTGATCCCCCATAAGCGCGCTATTCTTCAAGCTCGAGCTGATGAAGACCCACCTATAGACTAGCTTGGTAAAATAAGAAATCACCAAACTGTGCATCAATCTGAAACACAGATGCTATAATGTTCTCCTTCGAGAAACAGAATTGATCTGTGGACAGCCGCTAAGATTTTACTCCCAGCGGATATGTTGTTCCAGTTGGTCATGTCCTAACATCACACTGACCACATGGACCTTGAGCAGTAAGAACCTGAAGACATAACCAACAGACTTGCACCATGTTTTTTCCTTTTCTTGGGGGGCGGGGGAGGGGAGGCGGTTTAAATATACCTTTTCTGGAAGAAATCGGGCACTACATTGATGTCACCTCATGAGGAATGGTATTTGAGCAAAAGCAGAAGATCGACAAAGCGTTTCAGGAAACTTAGACAAGCGTAAAGAGAGTAAGATGTTGGCAAAGTCACATTTTATGGCGTCCACAGATGCAAGATAATTTGTTCCAAAGAGACCAACGAGGAGGTAACATGTGTTGCGTGAAATAGTTGTCGCAGATCGTGGGACTTCACACTTAATATGAAAGAACCTGAACATGAATGTATTTCTGAATCACCAACACAATCATGTTACACGCTATGGTTGTATCAGTGTTCATGGTACCTCATACAACAGTTACAAAATGTATTTTTGACACACCCTTTGTCAATCAAACACACAACTCTTGATGTGCTTGCATGCAAGAGAATGTACAAATTGCACCTGTATGCACACACAACGGCAGAAGTAAATGCAAGGTCAAGTTCCACCTCCTCAATTGTGTTTTAGAGGTTCTGCTGTTCATAATGCAAATGCATGCACCGAATCAATTTGGAATGGTGATGGTTCAAATGACCACAAATTTTAAGCCATTGAAACAAAACAGTTGTAAAGCTAGATATCACCCACTTAAGTAATCCAACTTGCTTTTATGTGTTAACAAGCTCCCTTGAATGTTTAGAATCATTCTTTCACTGCAATGTAAAGAAACCATTCAGGCGCTGTCCATGGCATAGCATCATTTATAACTCTGTGTCTCATTACGTTGTTTCTCTCTGATGACCTTTATCTGCTCATGCACAGAATGTAACTCTGGACTGGCTGTCACTGGAAAACGATACAAGATGACAATGGGGCATGCAAGATTCGAGAAATATGTTCGGAAAAAAAAATGAGATTCCAGTTTGTTTTCAGACATACAAAAGTTAACAGTCAATTAGCATGACATAACTTAACAAATACATAATTACAAATATATATATATATATATATATATATATGTTTGTTTTTTTGTTTGTTTTTTTGGGTTTTTTTTGGTTTTTTGTTTTTTTTGCTTTACGATACAGGCTCAAATTCAAGGAAGCTTCCAAATGCAATAAAATTTCTAGACCGGAAGGAATTCATAGGTAAATCACCTTCTCCCTGAAAACCTCTGGCAGCCTAAGTAATCATGGTGAGCTGCTTCTAAAGGAAAACATACTCATAGAATGTGATGATGGCTTCCAGCTACATACGATGCATGTGAGAGCAATTTGACAGATATTTATAGAGTCTAATGACCACTTGTAGCCGAGACATCAAGCACAAAAGTGTCCGTCGGCACTGCTAATGAGCTGTCAAAGTCATTTGACCAATGTGTTCTTGAGTCGTTGAAATCCTATGTAAATGGATCAATGCCAGTTTGATTACTTCTTTAATACATGCAAACACCTTCCATACTTTTGTTTGAGATATATGTCGTACTCAGCACACACTTTTTCACAAGGTCAAAGACAGAGAATGTTACAATACTCCAATGGGAAGGATTTTGCCATGAGCCCTTGGAAATTCATGGCTTTTCATAGGTTATGTTTTTCCTTTCAATTCTTTCTCTTTTTGTTATTAAATACCCCCAGGTGTGAGGACGGCGGCAGTGTGTGAATCACTGAAATTCCATAGCTCTATCATTTTGTCTTTTTCAAACTGGCTGAAGCTTCAACCATTCTGTCGGTCTGACTCCCTCCTTCATTTCGTTCAAGATTCCATGCTGTTCGCGGAAATGAACTTTGATATATGGTGTAAAATTGCACTGTTAAGTACACAGGAAATGAGAAGTGTAATGGAAGAGAAATCAGTCGACACAATAATAACAACTTTTGATGACGAGAGTCCATTTTGTATGTCATGTTCAAAGAATCTCTTTCCTTCAGACTACCATAACTGCTATTAATCTTCAACAATCCTTCCGATTCCAAGTCTCACTGGTCAGTTCCTTGTTCAACGAATATTATGTCAATGCATTTGTTCAAAACAATGCTGTATTGATTATGTTATTATTCCTCTAACTCCTACTTGAATTCATTGAATAATGTGATATATGATCAAAGTACATATTGACATATGATATTATGCTCTGGTACAGCAATAAAAATAATTTCCCATGACTGGCCAGTGGTCACATGTCTGTAATGGTAATGATTTGTTGTTTAATCACACTGGACCATGAATTAAACTAATGCAGTACTTTTTTTTCCAATTGCGTGTTGCAAACAGTATTATCAATAATTATCCAAACACCCAAGAGTACTGTTCAGAGAAACTGTGCGCCAGCGAGCTACTGAAGCAGCGTGATACCACGATTTCACACCAGTCCGTGCCAATCACATCAACGATCCAAGCCAAACCTGTTGAAATTTTGCTGGAAGAGCATTTCCACACGCGGCTAACGAGAACCGTGCAAGATCATGACTTCATTTGGAACGGACTGACCTCTGAACTTCACGGCGGATGTGTTCCACCAAAAAAATAAAAATAAAAACGATACGGAGCAACTGCGGCAGCTTCTCTCTCTCCTTACTCGACATCTATGCAAATGAGGCCTACGTGCCGCTCTCGTCAGCCCTCCGCAAGTGGGATTTCGTGCCGACATAAATCACATTCTCATTAAGTCCCCTAAGTGATCTCGACACAATGCAATAAAGCACTCCCGGTGTCTCTCATCCCCATCTGCAAAGAAATACAGCCACTTTACAACTGCAAACATGGAATGGTGCAAGGGCTTTTAATGTACAGCAGACCCGATGCATGACACGCACCACTCTCATCTATGGATATCTTTGAATATCTTCAGTTCCATTGCAAATTTGGCTTTCACATATTTTTTTTTTGTCCTGTTATATTTCTTCTACAAATCTACTTGATATAATTATTGCATTTCAGATATAACTATCACTAATAGGCACTGGTGCATGAAAGTTCTGAGAAAGGAACATTTAAGTGATGGCAGAGAGAGATACACATACCTTTCAAGTATAAATGCCACTCAAAAAAATTACGACTCATTGATATATTCTTATGCATCAATAAAGCTCTCATCACAAATAACTTTAAATCACTTAAGCTGTACAGTACATCCATATTTTTTCTTTCTCCCTAGTAGTACATCATTTTGCCCACATCTAGTAGTCAGTAATGGGCTACAGGGAACAACTATGATGGGACCAGAAGCTAGTGCGAAAAGAAAAGCACAGGAATATTTTTTGCGTTTAATATGTTCCAGTAATTGATGTCCTGATTCTGCGGAATTAAAAACACACGAAATTTATCTTGCCAGGCCAAGCGCAAAAATATCCACTTTTAATACAGTAATACCGAATCTCGAAATATGTTGTGTCAATTTCTATGCCAGCTCAAAAGCTACTGTTGATCCTACGCTCACCCTCCTCCTTCCCATCTGAAAGAAGAAAATGATCAATTTTTGCATGAAATAGCATTATTTTGGCTGTAAATGAAATGCTTGTGGTACGTTAACTATACAGCCATACACTATAATTGCAATCCTGTAACCCGTTCTGGGTAAAGGCAGCGTTGTGCAATTTCAAGTACATCTTTTTTGGGAGGAGTTGTGGTGAGGGACCGCATCAAACATCATCACATTTCAGCCAGTGTGTCTGGCAATGACGTAGACCAGAACAGTGTCATTAAACTTTGGATCCTTTCACTTTTCACACTTGATGATGATCATCTATTCGGTTGGGACGGGGCGGGATGGGGTAAAAAAAAAAAAAAAAAACTAAAATGGAGGCATAAAAGAGAGAGAGAGAGAGAGAAAGACTAGGGCCAGAGGAACGGTAAATGGAAGAGACGAAAACGACCACTCAAGTGATCGAATCTCGCCAAGTTCACTTAGCGCCCAAGTGGGACGATTCCGCGCCTCCTATCCGTCACCGCACGCCCCATGCATTTATTCAACGAAGCCCGCCTCCAAACAATCGCTGCGGTTATTGATCGAGTCGGTTGCGAGAGCTGCTCCGCTCCTCGGCTGTTATTTCTTGCATGGCCGCTTGATGCCCATATTTCTCAAACAATTCCCTCCCATTGCGGCCGGCCGATCGGCACCACTCACGCATGTCCATCCTTCCTCCTCTTCTCCTGCCGGACATGACTTGTTGAATTCTCAAAAAGAAATTTTTTTCTCCCCTCTCTCTCTCTCTCTTTCTTCCGCTTGCGATAAGAGCTGATGCAACATCCTTGAAAGATTTCGGGCTATTAAAGGTATTATTTATCATTGGGAGCAGCGATTTAAAAAATGTTTGAGTTATCACATTTGATGCATATATATGTGTAGGTCAGCTGTATCTAAAACATCCTACCATACAAAAATCTGGCGATAAAGCCTAAAATATGAGGAGATATAACTACTTTTTCTCAATAAAACATAACTGTAGATGGTTTATTCAAGAAACAATTTTATTATAAACATTGTTCATATTTTGTACATTTAACAATACTTAACACTGATTATACTGACTAACATTCTTATTTTGGCTGTTTCTATCCCTAACTCACATTTTAAAACTATTTTGAAGCTCTAATTAAAGCTGGGTCTTTGTTTCATCTACAAATGGTAAATAATGCCTTTGATATGCTTTACAGTATATGGTATGATGATTATTAATACGTTGCACAGAAATAGGTAGTCAGAAAAACACACAACTATAATCACACACACACACATTAGCAAACAAACAAGAATTCCTACAAACATGCCCAGTTGCACATACACGCATCGCATCAAGCATGGGCAATGAATTTGTGGGGGGGGGGGGGGGGGGGAAGACTGAGTTTGGCTCATTGAACTACATGATTTGAAAATCAAATTTCATCATACTGAATGAATGTTTGACACCCATTCACTCGTAAACACAAACTCAGCAACATTCCTTGTACAGTGAACAGAAAACTACCCACGCCTCACGAAGAGGTATTTTCCCTGAGAGAACATTGAGAAAAAAAAGAACAAATATATACACTATAAATATGTATGATACATATATTTACCACCTACAGTCAAGTTCTTATATGAATATTTCATCAATATATATGTTTTTAAACATATCCATCTGATTTTTTTTCCCTTTTGAAGGTGTTGAGGAAGAAAGTAATTTTTTCTGATAGATGAATATGTTATTAATGCAGTAGAGCTCAATAAACGAACAAGCAAGACTGTAAATAAAAAAAAAAATCAGAAAAATAGGCAAGCAATGAGAAAACTAAATATGAACACTGCAATGACAGGTAGGCAGTCAACTCTATGAGGAACATGGGCAACATGTTTACACAGATAATGTCACACACATTTACCACTGTGGCAATTACAGGGCTAACATCGAGTTCAACCTGGGCATGTGATTATGTCATTGCTTGCATTTATACTTGCTCATCTTTGCATATCACATGGTTTCTGTTTTTCCCCATGACTGGAAAAACGGTTTCAGATTTACCAGCTTTCTTTGTTTTTTTCTTATGATGTCCAAGTAATATACTGTATACGCCATATATTTTGTGAGTCTAAATTTTCGCGAATTGGGAATTCGTGACAATTTCACGAGTGGTTCAATTTGTGATCATGGAGTCCTGTACTGAATGGAGAATTTAGTGTACACGCCATCACATCACATCGGGATCAGAGTCAATATTTTCGCGTGTCCTTAATTTCGCGATTAGCACCCGACTCACGAAATTCGCGAAAATAAAAACCTCGCGAAATATTCGGCGTATACAGTACTGTATACACCATATATTTAGCGATTCTAATATTTTGTGAATCGGGAATTCCAGACAATTTCGTGAATGGTGGAATTTGCGATTGTGGAGTACCGTCCTGAACGGAGAAATGTATGCATGTATGTCATGATGAGTGTTAATATTTTCGCATGCTTTTAATTTCGTGAATAGCACCTGACTCACAAAATACACGAAAATAAACACCTGGCGAAATATTTGGCGTATACAGTAATGTGTTCTTGTCATGTACAAGTCCAAATATCAACTGCACTTAAATCAAGTACAAATATTCCAATAGCTTTGCCACATATAATCATAGAACCATGTATGATATCCCGCAGGAAACTTTAACACAAATTCCTCTACATTTCACTTCCTTTTGATCTAGCCTCGAGTATTTGCTCATTTGTTTCTTCAATCTGAATGACTTGTCTCCTTTTCTCTTCATAACCACGTATCCAATTTCCCCTCGACATGAAATCAATGCACAGATGAAATTACTTGGGAATCTTGCGGCTAACTCCTTTAAAACCTACACGGGCAAGAACAGCTGGTGGTGTATATATTTTGTGTCCTGCGGCACAACATGCAAGCAGACTGGAAGATTCCATTTACTGCTGGGATATTTTACCTTGGAATAAATGTTTCTGTTTCATTTCATTTCTTATCAAAGCATACTTCACTTATTTATATGTATCAACAACAACAACAAAATGTATAGTTGTATTTAGCTTGAAAGCAATGCAATACAAATAAGGAAAGACCACCATATGATATTTGAATAGACTTGTGCTAACTTCATGAGTTATGACCGTTTCCTACATAGTGCTAAGAATTGTGATAAGTTTAAGAGTTGTGACCATTTAAATGTCTGTGAATGATCTTATTTTATTGCAAGAAGAATATCCCCCCCCCCCCAACACACACACACACATGCATTCTTGGCCATTATCCTGGAAATCCTCCTGAGTAATAATCATTTGTTTTGGGCATGAAATGCTTCTCATTTTATGTTTTTTCATAAGAAACAAGTAACACTCTATTTTTAAGGAGTCTATGGAAGATACAGTGGGGACAACGTAATTTAATATAGATGCATATACAGTAGGCCTACTCCTAGAAAAACGTTAGACTCCACAGGAATCAAACACTTAGTATTCTAAAAAGGAATTCCACGTGAGTAGTTTTGTGGTCCCGAAGAAAAAAATAAAATGGCTATTTTGAGAATGTCACATTTGATAATTTTTAATTTTCAAAGCTCCGGTAGAATAAAAAGAGAATGGTCAGGAGATCAAAGTTGACTGACCAGGAACATTTTGCTCAACCCTAGATTGCAAAACAAAATCACACGCATTACAAATCTAATATAAATTTAGATCATGACATACATCACACTGAAATTATGTTCTAAGCAATCATGAAAGAAAGAAAAAAAATGGATAGAGAACATTTACACACAGGCAGTTCTGCCACAGTGCAACTTACCCCACCCTTCCTCCTCCCCTAATCTCCCACCCCATTTTGTTTCTTTTTTCTTGTTTGCTCCCTCTAATTCATTTTATCCTTCTTTCCCCACCCCTTCTCCCCTACCCCTACCCCCCCCCCCCCCCCACTTTGTGTACTGAACAATCAAATTCACCTCAGCCATCAGAACCCTGCAAACGCACAGTTAGTGTTTGATGATCCTCTCCCATGTGGGGAAAACCCCTTCACATCAGCGGTCCTACTCTAAACAATGACTAATTACATTTAAAGGTACACTACACAGATGACTAATTACATTTAAAGGTACACTACACAGTAGTTACGTTCAGACGACAAGCCCTAACCTCGAGGTTAAGCTCTTGTCCCTACCTTCGACGTGCGTCCACACAACGAAGCCTAACCTCGAGGTTAAACTCCTGCCCCTTTGAGTGCGTTGATTTTTGTGTCCACACGGTGCTAAAACAACGAGTGGGGACCCCCTGCGGCTCGTGGTTAGAGCGCTAACCATAAGATATCTTGTGGCTCTTAACATTGAGCTAACCTTGAGGTTAGCTCGCTACGAGTGCGTCTACACGGTCCCTAACTACAACCTTAACCTCGCGGTTAGGGCTTGTCGTCTGAACGTAACTAGTATAAAAAGAAGATGGACAACCACATCTTGAAGTCCTTGCATTCATACACATTACACAATGTATGTCTGATTATTGCTCCAATTTCCATCTTCTTTTGCTTTCAAGTATTTGTCATAGTCACGGTGACTTGAGGTTAGGTCACGTTCCACTTTAATAATTCAACACTGTATGGGGGCAATTTGTGTTGTGACTCTTCACATGTATTCACAATAGGGGCTGTTATCTTCTTGCAAAAGTAAGTTGGGTTTCTCTGAATACAAACTGTGCGGACTTGTGAATTGCACACCATTTCCGGGAACGGAGATTCCAATCACCGTATATGAAAAGAACATAAACAACAAGAAACCGTACAATTGAGACACTATATTCACGGTCACACAGATAAAACACCAGGATAACAATCGCAATACAAATACATAGATTTCTTTGCACCCATTCAAAAAGACAGAAATATCCTGCTCATTGAGGATTGTTATAATTTGTCGACCAAACTGCGCATGCCCGAAATCTATCGAAACGGTGACCACTGCCCTAGTGTTTATATGCTATTCAATCATGCATGTTTTGAATGACATGATAAGAAATCTCCAGATTTTTTGCTCCAGCATTCTCACACTTGCCCCAATGCAAATTAATGCACTGTTTCTGAAATTATCATAATTCTGAAAAAAATCACATGATTTCTTGTTACAACTGTATTTGAACTGCAATGTTGACTGCACTAGTTAGTGGGATTTCTATGTCCACACAAGTAAATATCTCGGAGATTTGGATCTCAATGCAAATCTCAAGATTTGCATCACGCTAATTTGCACCAGTGTGAATCCCATGTAAATGCATGCATATTACAGAACAAAAATGATCAAACACCCCTGCTGAAAAATTTGTAAGTCCCACTTTTATGTGTCCAATACCCCATTTATACACACAGTTGGCTCAGGAGTGCTCCTATTCCTAGTGCTTTGACTTATGCCCCTCTGCTCTGTTCATACAGAGAATTGCTGTTCGCCAAGATCGCACAAGAAGTGACCAAGAGGGGCATAACGGTCATGGTGACTTTCGGGTGCACAGAAACTGCGAACATGTGAAAACCGTATGCACAGTTCGTACCACATCCCACTTCCAGAATGCTCTGAATGTTGGTAACCATTTATACAGAGTTTTAGGGTACTTCATCAGGAGTGCTCCTGAGCCTAGGCTCGAGAGGGGCATAACTGTTAAAGCGCTCCAGGGCCCAACGACTGTCTGTTCGTGGAGAGTCTAGAGAGGTTCAGGAACATTCTTATGGAGCATTTCATGAAGCTTTTTATCAGATATTTTTTTCTGACAAACTGTTATAAGCTACAGAAATCCTTGCATCTGATTGGCTGAGAACAAATTTGTCTGACAAAATCTGTCAGATAAAACGCTTCATGAAATACTCCCCTGGAGCGCTCTAAATGCCCTGTATAAATGGGGTCTCAGAGAAAGGATTATGCCCTGGGGGGGGGGGGGGGGGTTTCCTCCCAAGTGCCCATGGGGGAATTCCCCCTTCAGCCCAAGGCGCACCATGTCCATCTCCTCCCTCACCTTCACACCTACCAAGACAAAGAAGAAGCCAGCATACAATAGAAGTGAAAGACAAACTGAATAGGTGCAAAAAGATTCTTCCCTTCTCATGTGCAGTTTCAATGATCCCATGGCATGTCATGGCCTTCGCAATGAAGACACTAGGCTGTTGCAAAGATGGTTCATGTGCCCATATCTTACACACAGACTTTTTTCCCCATGGTCTTTTGCTCTTTTTTTTTCTTTCTTTCTTTTTAAATAACAGTGGTTAGCAGTCAAGGATATGCAGTACAATTTTGTTACAGTGGCCCCTAGAGTTTTGATCAAAGATAGTAGAGATAACAAGATACGAAGGCGCGCGATAAAAATGGACACAAAATGGCTACCCTATAAGACGATACAAAAGAGAGCTAAGTACAAACTCAGTACACCTAGGAACATCATTCATTTCCAAAGGTAATGGTATTTTTATTATCTTAAAAATATTTAAAAATTATAGTCGTAGCTTTTTTTCGATTAAGGGGATTATTTTGAAGAACGAGATTTTAAAGTAATAAGGATTATTTCGTGGAGGTAAAAATTTGGCAACTACATGATCTCACAATCAAAATGCTTGATAAACGACAACAACATCTTCAAAGACAGCGCGTCTCAGGCAAAGACACACATCACCTGAGATGCGCTGTCCCTGAAGCCGCTGCTGCTGTTATCAAGCGTCAAGGCAGCGCGTCTCAGTTGATGTGCGTAATACGCTTGAGGACCGCGCGCTGTCCGTTTGTTTTGTACAGGATTAGCGCACACTTTCCTGTCTTATTAGTTAAGCGTCTTTGGTTTTGATTGACCTCTAGTCATAGCTTCACAACATCTACAAAGATGACAAGCACATATGAACAGGACTATACACACACTGTACGGGTATTAATTCTGGCATTCGGAAGATATGAACCCTGTCCCTGTGAAATTAAAATGTTTCCTGTGAAGGGTCCAGGAACATCATGACTAGCCTTAATTTCTTCCCCACTTGATATCGTTAGAGATCACATCAACTTGGCTGTCGCACTTCTTGATCTACAAAAGAGTAACTGGTGCACATTTTTTGTTGTTTCTCTTTTCTTGGAAGGGGGGGGGGGGGGGAGGGTCATCAAGGGTTCTTGTCAATTGGCCAAGAGTACCGGGGGAAAGGGGTGTGGTAAATATTTTGTGAATGGAATGTTAGATAAATTTAGTTCCTTTGAGAATCTTCAAAAATTTAAGTGCAGTACATTGTATGTCTGAAGAAGAACAGTCAGCATGTTCTCCTATTAGGAATATACACAGGAAGCCATACACTATACGCTGTAAAAGGGCTCTCCACCGAGGAAAATGAATTTTACCAAGAATCTTTTAGACACCTATTGTGTAAGACAGCCATAAACCCTGACCCTTGTGTGTGGTAACCACATGGCACTGGTGCACTCTTCCCGCTCAGCGAACCACACTGCATACTCACATTCCCCTCGTCATATAATACATTTCTCATATTGTCTTGCAAGGAAATCACAAGGAACAAATATCAAAGTTCTTGAAGAATTCAGCCAGTCAGCAAATGGATGAAGGAACATCTTCCTGCTGTGAGGAGCGCAGTGCACTTCTAATATGATTATCCCATTACAACCACAAATCATGCGCTTCTGTTGATGTTCCTTCAAAAAAAAGACAAATAAATACATATAACTTAAATTTCTGTGCAGCAAGGCATTTTCGGTGTCTCCTTTAATTTTTACTTGCTACTTCCGCATTTTTCTTTTCTTTTTATACTGCTTATGCACACACTACTCAGTTAAATCAAATCTTCAGTCCCTGGAACTGTCTGCAACCAGACCTCCCAAAAGCTTCTACACCAGCCGCAGCCGCCCTTGCGTGAGCATCCACATGTGATCTGCATGTGTGTGTGTGTGTGTGTGGGGGGGGGGGGGGGGGGGGACTGTCATAGCGAGTGAAAACTTGTATATTTCTTTGCCTAGTTCATATCACTGCTGCAACAATATGCTCTGCAATTGAATGGTCATAAATACACGATCGATTCATTTGAATCGATACAAAATTGTGCAACATTCAAAGTTTCCTTCTGTGAGCTGGTAGAGCTTGAGATTGAAAGAAACCGCTAGGTGCTTAAAAGCGTTCATCATCTTCCCTTTTTATCCTGCTTTACAATATTTCATATCTTTTTGTGATAAATGTGATTGCAAAATGGATAAGAGTTATCGCAAAACGCATAGGAAACATTGATTCGTTATGTGTGCTATGAAAGCTTAATCATTATGATTATTCACATCAATTAAGATAGATTTGTTATACAGGACAGCAGTTCACCCATGATGCCTTGCTTCATACTACGACAGGTCAGAAAACCGCCTCTGATGGCATCCGTTACAGGAGGAAAGGGTATTCTGTAGGCAGAAAAGCCGCATAGCGACACGGATTTTCGTTACGATATCAATGAGTGCGAGCCCTTCGGCATACTCTGATCTTACAGCAAAACACTGGCACTCTCTTAACAAGGTGTCAAAATCGTTTATCATCACCAGCTTATTTTTCTGATGACAAACCCACTCTCCGAGACGGGTACCGATCAGCCGACGATATGGGTTTACCACGCACTAAAGTACACGTAGGGTAAACACATCGTGTCTTAATGATCAACAGCTGTGCATCCGATGTGTGTATCATTTAGAAACGAACACGGACTGACTGCTCATAATAAACCTAACTAGCTAATGATACTCCAATGCACAAAGTTTGGAACAAACCTCCCCCCCCCCCCAAAAAAAAAGAGAAAAAATTAAAAAGATTTGCCTACCTACAAAGATAACAAGCTTTGCCTGTGTATAGTGGAAATTGTTCAAACACTACTCCACAGACAAACAACCAATTGCAACACTCGATCAAACACAGATTAAAGAGCAAAGATTGTAGAGATTTTGAAATATATGCAACCTTTCAAAACAGTTTCATTTCCATTCAGATCAATTTACACTGCAGTATCATGTTTGGATCTGTCATTGCAAGCCATACAAACACATTTCAAACATAAATCCATCAACAAATGACCACATGTGCATAACAGGTACAGCAGGTGGTTTAAAGCTCCTATCGGCAATAAAGCCCTTTCTTCTCAAAGTTTCCCCGACTTTCATCCAATTTCAACTGTCGGATAAATGCTAACAATCTAGCCTCAGAGCCTAAGAACATGACCTACAAACGGCTGAACCCGATCGATATTTCTCTGAATCCTTTTCATTGATCTGTTTCCACGATGGACAAGCATACAGAGTACTCCAGTCTTTCATTCCCATCTGTCATTTTTGTATCACTCATGTCGGTTTAAAGATATCTGAAAATTGTTCTTCTACTTTTTTCCCTACAAATACAGCAATGTATAATAATAATATCAATACATAAAGGGTAAAACGCATAATAAGCACATGCTTCTCTATGCTTTTTTCCCTACAAATACAGCAATGTATAATAACAATATTAATACATAAAGGGTAAAACACATAATAAGCACATGCTTCTCTAGATGCGCTGTACAATTCAGATACAAAATACAAACAAAAGACTAACAAACATAACAATCAACATAATACAGTGTAGATACAATAATTAACAAAAGGGGTAATGAATGTTTATCTTAATCAAGGAAGATGGAAAAGGTGGGTTTTGTATAAGACTGGATTTGAAATTTTCAAAATTGGATGCACGTCGAATGCTTTGTGGGAGATTGTTCCAAAGATTACAATATGTAGGTCCAGCAACTGCAAAAGATCTGCCCCCGTAATATGACGTGTTGGTTCTGGGTGTGTGAAGAAGTGCTTGGGTGCTTGAGCGAAGGTTACGAGGAGGGTGATACTGCTTGAGTAAATCTGCTCAAGCAGAGAAGCGCATATCAGTCGGAAAAAAACAAACAAATACTATTCATGAGTTACATTCAGCATGTGATCCCTCTTTCTGTTAATGTTTACCATGTAACAGAAAATTTGTGAAAACTTTATTAAGTTCTCAGGGGGAATCTAGGGTGTGCTTGATAAAGCTCTTTCAGATGGCCAGGGATGATATTGAGGAATGTTGAAAAAATTGGAAATCAAAATTTTCAGGTGATGTTGATACATGGAAAAAGCAAAATGTGTACAGACTTGAGGCAAAAAAAAAAAAAATCTGAAATCAGATTTAAATCTACAGAATATCATGCCTCATGGCAGAAAGATTTATTTGAACAAAACATAATTGTGAAACAAACTTCATGCTACGTCAGGCATGCAAATCAATTTTTCTCTAGTCATTTCTGGCCAGTCATGGTGCATCAGGGAAGTTTGTCAATCAAGTTTGGCTCCATTCCGGGTCCTGGTTTTGTCTTCTCAATGCTTGGCCCTCTAAATCACATTTGCAGACATACATAGAGCTCGGCTTGACCTCGTACGCACTTCTGCCATCGCACCACACGCCCTTCGGGTTCAGGTACGGCGCATGCACATACATGATACGTACTCTTTCAAGGGAGTACAGGGTATGTATGTAGAGCAATGTAGATTTGATTGACAGTTTGTACGGTTTGCAGCCAAGCTGCCGTATGAAATGTTATCTGCCATTTGCAGTTGTTGAAAAGACTCAACTATGGTGTCTGACCAGCCTATGTACATGCATGCTACATCTAGACATGAGTTAGACACCTGTTTCTTATACTGTGATCATAAAACCATGTCTTAATAGCCATCTCAAAATGGACTTTGTCAGATCTCCGCTGATCTCGGCTGATGATTATGATCACAAAATGTGATCTTTGGGGCAATAAATGCAATACAACAACATGACTCTCTGCGTACGAAGTGGCCTGAAGACACTGAAAGATGATCCTTCCATAATTCCGCAAGACGGGGCACTTCGACAACGCTTCGTGTCATGTGTCAGAAAATCTCCCACCAGCTATTTTCATATGCACTAAAAGCTCTGTGGAGTTCATTGTCGAAGATGGGCGATCAAGAAATCAGACGAGACATTCTGAGGACTTTGGCGACAAACAACATCGACTCTGACCGCAAGATTATCGCGTGGCATTTAGGCCTATCCATCCATGGATATCAATAATGATAAAATCACACAAGTCACGGCTATTATGTATCGAATGCCAGTGGCAATTTGTGTACATGTCATGCTGTGAAAAAGGCCGTCGACTTCGATTTGTGAAAATTTCATGCCACGAAAATATCTCACTTTGCAGTATTCTTTATTCTATGATTATCAATTCAGAGCTGTTGTAGCAGATCCATGTCAGGATTTTGTACAGCTGTGGCAGTCATAATCATTCATACATTTTGATGGGCAAAGTCTTGAGACAAAATGCATTTTCTAAGTCTTTTAAAGGTCTTTTTCATTTTGCATAGGTGGTTTTATGGGGTTCAAAAGGCAACCAGGGTCAGATACCACCTGCATTACCAATAGGTAAAGATACAATTTTTAAAACTTAAGACTGTGACACATCAGGGTGGGTTCAGTGCAAGGGACCCTTTATCCAATGCATTGTCCATATAATAATAATTTTTAATATGACAATTGATGTTAAAATTTGATATATTATATCTGTATGACTGGATGCATATAAATCTACATTTCACGTGACTCTTAAAGGGATCATACAGTTTTGGTTGAGACCTATTACTTCAGGTTTCTCACATTTTTTGGTGAGATAATGAGAAACCTCTTAAGAAATATGAAAGAGCATGTAATTCTACGAGGAATTCAGCATTCATTTGATGAAAATTGGTTTTGAAATGGCTGAGATATCCAAAAAAGAGTGATTCTAATAAAGTGTGGGACCCACACTATATTACGATCGCTTTATTTTACTTTGTTTTTGGATGTTTTAGTCATTCCAAACCCGATTTTAATCAAATAAACTTTGAATTCCTCTTAAAATGGTATGCTCTGTACTATATCATAAATGTTTTCTTGGTATCTCGCAAAAAGTTAAAAGCCCAATTCTCATCTCCACCAACACTGTCAAATCATAAGCTTGAGAATGGGGATGGGCTTTCACTGAAGCACCAGTAAGAGAGGGAGAAAACAAATCTGCAACATTTGCACAAACATGTAAGCTTGTCTTAAATGAAATTAAGTTTGTATTGCTCCGTAGGTTCACAAGAATATATCTTATTATGGCATCAATATATGTGTGTGCATATATATGCGCTTCTGTGTTGTAAACACACACACATACAAACACACATGAACAAATGTAAATAGAAAGTGTGTACAAGTGTGACAACAGGATGTATGATAACAAAGCAACCATACCCATCAAAGTAACAACAAAAATTCATGTAAATACCAAGGGCGGATCCAGGGAGGACCGCAACCGGCACACGCCCCCCCCCCCTTTATTTTTTTGTTGAAACAAAAGAAATAAAAAGAAAAAAATGGGGGAGGGGAGCGTGCGCCCCCCCCCCCTTTTATTTTGTAAACGCGCCCCCTCTTTACGGAATTCCTGGATCCGCCCCTGAATACTCTGTTTTGACTCCTTTTCCTTTCATTGTTTTTGGCCCTACAATGTAGCCAGATGGAAAGATGGCAAATGTTGATGAGATAAAACCAGACCTCATATATTTGGTGACACTGTCCTGTGGGCCAACTGCATCTTGTGAGCTACCCGTTCAATGCTATCCTCCAAATCCCATGGACATATTATGCCGGTCAGAAAATGTGAATTTTTGTCTTTTTAATATAAAAGACTTTTCACCGTGTCAACCTCAAAAAGTACTCCAACACAACCGCTCAATGAATAGTCACCCACCATATCGCATTTTTCATTTCTATTAAAACTTTCACGACTTTCAAATTTGTGGGAGGTGAATTCGTCGATGCGATTCCATCAGCTAGGGGAAGATGATCTCTCCGACAATTTTGATTGAAAGACCCCTTTGTCGCTGACAATGGGCGTAAATTATATCCCATCAGTATCCCTCCCCTCATCCCCCTCCCCCTTTTTTTCCTTCTGGTATCCCATTCCTCCCATGTCCTGACAACAGGGAGGAAGATCTTGGGTCTTTGCTGTTGCCGTGGTGACCACCTGCCCAAATTCATTTCCATCCCAGCAGAGGAAGGCAACCTGTCCACTCGCCCTGCCCGCCCCCCAAAAATCTAGCGGAGGAAATGAGACTTGGAAATGGTCCTTGGCACACGTAATTAACTTGCTGTGGGTCTGTCTTGTCTTGTATTTTATGACTTTTGGAATCTGACCCCCACTCTGCTCCTTTAAAAAAATAAGAACAGGGGGAGGAGGAGTTGCGTACATTGCAGTGGACCCTCTAGCTCTCATGACTGGTCATTGGCTGGTGTGTCAGAATCTTTACACACAGTTCTCATACAGGTACTTTGTATGTAGAAGTCATTGATGCATAAATGTCATCATCATATTGAAAAAAGGGCCCCCAAAATCATTTTTTTTTAAATATATCTTTTGAATATTAAACCATCAATAAATAAGTGCATACATCAGAGTATGAACATATGTTTATATTTTAATACGGTAAAATGTAATGGTGAGCATAACATATTTTCAAATGTTTATTGAAATGGCAGTTGAAGATATCATACCCATCTAGTAAAGACACTGTGCTCAGTTTCTACATAAACAAAACTCAACTATATTTTATACTATAAGATGATTTAAAATACATTTTGCAGCAATTTGACTGAAATGAATGAATTTCTTAGACAGTGTTTGCACTGAATACTCAACTATGCCATAGGCTTTCATTGCGTGTGATATGCTAAAAATATGAAAGAACTGATTACAAGGAAATCCCTGTACCAAATGTCGGATAGAATAATAAATGGAATACATACGCAATGAAAAAAAAGGATAATTGCAATATCATAGAACAACAATCATTTTTAGCTTCCAGTTTATCCATGCACTGTAATCAGAAATTGCCAATTAGAATCATAAAACCCGCAAAGCTCATAAAAAAGAGAGAAAAAGAGAAAGAATGGGAAAACACTTCGGAGGCATCAATAGAGGATGACAGATATGGTATATTGTACCAGTTGCCATGGCAACCAAGGTGTGCTACCTCCGATGCCAGGGAGAACACCGTCAATTGGTAGTCAAAGCTCTATTCTTTGGTCCTAATACAAAGGACGGCCATGGCATCGCTAAAGACATCCGCAATCGTATGAATGCATGTTTGTTTTCTCAAGCTTCTGTTGCCCATGTGGCTACAGATATATCTTCACTACAGGAATGTGCCTCGCATTGTTGATACACTTGAAAGAGCATTGAAATTTGGTTCCAAGAATAACAGTGGCACTCGGCAAAGTAAGGAGGGGAGCCAAGAAATGTCAACAGAGATGATTTTGAATATGCTTCGTATTTGTTATCGCAGGATATCAACGGATGCAATCACATCCATGGTTATCATAGACATACACCAGTGATCGGTTGTGCCGACAGATCAGGATTGCTATACCCCTTGGTTGAGAGAAGAGTATAATAAGGTCCTGGAAAGGTATTTTGATATTAAGTTTGCTTCAATCAAAGCACAATCATGTTTCAGACACAAAAGAGAACTCGATTATCAATGTGTTAGAAACACCTTATATGCTAGTTCTGCAAATATGAAAGCAAAGAAAGTCAAGTTTCTCTGAAACATGGTTTACAAATCATGGGTGGTATTCTGAAATCCATCCTAGGAAGAAATTTTTTTCTAAGTCAGGATTTTTTTCTAAGTGGCATTCTGAAAATCTTCCTAAGTTTCTTCCCAAGTGTCTTCCTAACTTTTTTCCTAAACTTAGGAAGAAACTTTGGAAGATATGAGGATGAGATAGTGAGGATGAGATATATGCAAATTTCTGACTAAGGAAGAAGTTGGTAATCTAGAATATACTAAGGAAAAAATTTTAGGAAGATATTTAGGAAAGCCCCACCCCTGTCCTAAGTACATTGTTCAGATATAGCAAGCTGCAAAACATTGTAATAGGCGCTTGCCATTTACTGCGCGCAACATGCACTTGATGCGCAAAATGGGCATGAGAAAGGGGACATGCTGCGCACACATGTATTTAACCCTACGTCATCATAATACGCGATTGTCATTGGTTGGTTTCTTATGATACGGCATATAACTGGCTCAAGAAAGGACGTGGGCATGGATAAGGATGGCCTAATTTGCATTACGAAGTTCCTAGAAAGAAATTTCAGAATACCAATTCTGTCTTTCCTAGGTACTTCCAAAGTTTCTGACTTGTGAAGAAACTTAAAAAGATTTTCAGAATACCACCCCATGTTCGGAAAGACACCATCAAGAAGTGTATGGCAGTCTGAATAGTATGATCTCTGTCGAGGAAGTGGAGCTTATGTAGCTCAACCATTTCTTGTTCCCCACAATGGTGCATGCATACATGTACATAAAGAATGAACTCTTGCACAAGTACAGGCATATCACAAGTGGGGGTTTTTATCTTTTTTTCCTTCTCTGTTTCACATCAGTATCAAGAGTTGGTTTACAAGCTTCAGAGTTTCAGAACTTGCATCCTCTTGGCTTTCTATGAGGTATTTCCTTTACAAACTTTTACTGAATTTTCACCCTTGATATTCCATATTGGATAAAGACAAGACGAAATTGGTTATTGAAATTTATCAAATCTGAACAAAATCCAAAACTTATAAAAAAAATTTCCATTTCAAATAAACAGCTACTTTGATCTACTGTCATTTCAAGCTATAAACTTAGAATTAAAAAGTTCTTGAAAATTCTACAACTAAAAAAAGAGCAATAACACATTTGCAGAATCAAAGGGCTAATATGAAAGAATCTTTTTAATTCTGCTTGATGAGATATTGATAATGAATGTAAAAAATGTTTAAATAAAAAGACACAGCATCAGTCCACAGAGAGATGTGTGGTTTCTGAAACTCAGTGGCTTGAGATGACATTATTTCACACCTAATCATTTTCACCACAACAGAGCAGATGACCCTAAAATACCTGACTTGGAAAAAAAATATTATTCCTATAGGTGGGCGAATCCTCATTAGGTGATCCGAGTATCCTTCGGATCACCTTCTGTATCTGTACGGATTCTTTCTTCTTCTTTCTTTCTTTATTTCTCCGCAAAAGTTGTGCAGAGGTTAGCTCAGAAAGTCCGCTGCCTATCAATTTCAAAATTATACCATGTATGCATCATGTCCCAAAGACGACAAATCTAATGTATCATTGTGATCAGTCGACCGTGACGTCACTATGACGTCATTATATGAAAACACATTCTCAATCATATCTCATTAATGGAATGAAATTTTTCAATGAAATTTACGTCACATATATTTCAAATTATGCGCATTCTACTCATGTTCTCAAAATTCATATTTTCTCTTAAAACGTGCGCGTACGCGCGCGTTGAAATATTTGTATGCTCCAATCGAGCTCAAAATTTTTTTGCACACGTTTCAGACCATTTGGAGCATTTTTTGAAAAATTGAAAAAATCGGACGGACGCGTACGCGCGCGCGCATATACGCACGCACAGCTCATGTGCAATTGAAATTTCCAGTTTTTTCACTTTGATCGGATGTCTGAAATGTTAAGGAATATTTATACCAAGTTTCAAATCAATCCGACTCAATATGACGTCATACGGGCCCGTCAAAGTTGAAATTCCGCGCGCGCGTCAATGGCGATATACAGTGCAACTATGCCAAAAAACTGCCAATTTTAAATCCGATTTTACTCGTCAGGATGGACGGTGACCCCCCATTTTCTGTACATATTTTGAAAGCTGATGAGTTGTACATGTCATTTCATGGGGTGGCAATGCTGACAAAATGATTAAAAGATATCAAATTTCTTAATAAAGTAAAAAAAGTAAATTTTCAAAATGACGTCATCAAATTTCAAGTTCATTCGAGCATATCTCACTAGTCCTTAGTCAATTTTCACCCAGATTTCAGTATGATGTAGCTTATTTAATATTCTTTCAAACATAGAATTACAATATTTTGATTGGATAACGGTATCACCTCGTAAAAATGGATTAAAAGTAATCTTGTCAAATTTGACCAGTTTACGTGTTATCTCTATGGGAGTGCAGTTTTTCTGGAAATGAAAATTGACATGACTATCTTTATCGAGCACTAGCTCACTTAAGCTTCGGTAAATTTCTCCCAGATTTTAATATGTTGTAGCTGAGACTTTACGCTACCGTAAGTGTGCCCTTCGTTTTTTCATACGATGTCAAAATCACGTCAAAAAATTGGGTTGAAATTCAGGCTTATCTTCGATGTATTGAGATATTTCTTTCTTTCTGCAACTTTCTTTGCAATAACTCAAGAAAAACGGCCTCTATCACTTCTATATTTTGCACATGTTTAGTTCATGTCACGTGAATTATTTCATAAAATAACAGCTACTTGATCGGACACCATCTTGGGTATGTAAATTAGGGTCAAAGGTCATAGGTGTTTCACCCTGTATCTTAGTGAATACATGTCTTATCTTTCCCATATTTTGCACACGCAAAGACCATGTTACAAGGATCATTTCACAAAATAATCACTTTTTACTCAGATGCCATCTTGTCTGTGCAAATTGAGGTCAAAGGTCATATGTACTTCTTTTTGTATCTTCGTTATGACGTGTTATCTCTATGGGAGGGAATTTTCTTTAATGTGAAAATTGACATGATTGTCTTTATCGAGCACTAGCTCACTTACCCTTCGGTGAATTTCTCCCAGATTTTAATATATTGTAGCTGAGACTTTGCGCTATCGTTTCATTTCCTTCGTTTTTTCATACGATGTCGGAATTACGATAAAAAATTGGTTGAAATTAAAGCTTATCTTCTATGTATTGAGATATTTCTTTCTTTCTGCAACTTTCTTTGCAATAACTCAAGAAAAACACGCCCTATCACCCCCATATTTTGCACATGTTTAGTTCATGTCTCGTACATTATTTCATAAAATAACAACTACTAGATCGGACAACATCTTGGGTATGTAAATTAGGGTCAAAGGTCATAAATGTTTCATCTTGTATCTTAGTGAATACCTGTCCTATCTTTCCCATATTTTCCACACGTATAGACGATGTCGCGAGAATCATTTCACAAAATAACCACTATTTCATCAGATGCAATCTTGGGAGTGCAAAGGTGGGTCAAAGGTCATATGTATTCATTGCTGTATCTTCGTTATTCAGTGTATACAGAATTTGGTACCAAAGATGGCAGATATGACTCCCTTTTCTAAATGAGAATGCAAACATCACACGGCCAATGTCTCTAAACACAGATGAAACTTGTATGGTCATGCCTATTGCGATCAGGACTCGAATCATTGATAATTTTTCTTTATTTCTCCCCAAAATTTGTGCAGAGGTTAGCTCAGAAAGTGCTATGCCTATCAAGTTCAAACTTATACCATGTATGCATCATGTCCCAAAGACGACAAATCTAATGTATCATTGTGATCAGTCGACCGTGACGTCACTATGACGTCATTATATGAAAACACATTCTCAATCATATCTCATTAATAGAATGGAATTTTACAATGAAATTTACGTCACATATATTTCAAGTTATGCGCATTCTATTCATATTCCTAAAATAAATATTTCCTCTTAAGACGTGCGCGTACGCGCGCGTTGAAATATTTGTATGCTCAAATCGAGCTCAAAATTTTTTTGCACACGTTTCAGACCATTTGGAGCATTTTTGGAAAAATTGAAAAAATCGGACGGACGCGTACGCGCGCGCACGTATACGCACGCACAGCTCATATGCAATAGAAATTTCCCGGTTTTTTACTTTGATCGGATACCTGAAATGTCAAGGAATATTTCTACCAAGTTTCAAGTCAATCCGACTCTACATGACGTCATACGGGCCCGTCAAAGTTGAAAATCCGCGCGCGCGTCAATGGCGATATACAGTGCAACTATGCCAAAAAACCGCCAATTTTAAATCCGATTCTACTCGTCAGGATGGACGGTGACCCCCCATTTTCTTTACACATTTTGAAAGCTGATGAGTTGTACATGTCATTTCATGGGTTGGCAATGCTGTCAAAGTGATCAAAAGATATCAAATTTCTTAATAAAGTAAAAAAAGTAAATTTTCAAAATGACGTCATCAAATTTCAAGTTTATTCAAGCGTATCTCACTAATCCTTTGTCAATTTTCACTTAGATTTCAGTATGTTGTAGCTTATTTAATGTTCTTTCAAACATAAAATTACAAAATTTTGATTAGATGACGGTATCACCTCGTAAAAATGGATTGAATGTAAACGTATCAAATTTGACCAGTTTACGTGTTATCTCTATGGGAGTGCAGTCTTTCTGGAAATGAAAATTGACACGACTATCTTTCTCGAGCACTAGCTCACTAACCCTTCGGTAAATTTCTCCCAGATTTTAATGTGTTATAGCTGAGACTTTACGCTACCGTAAGTGTGCCCTTTATTTTTTCATACGATGTCGGGATTAGGTCAAAAATTTTGTTGGAAATTCAAGCTTATTTTAGATGTATTGAGATATTTCTTTCTTTCTGCAACTTTCTTTGCAATAACCAAAGAAAAACAGCCTTTATCACCCCCATATTTTGCACATGTTTAGTTCATGTCACGTACATTATTTCATAAAATAACAACTACTTGATCAGACACCATCTTGGGTATGTAAATTAGGGTCAAAGGTCATAAATGTTTCATCCTGTATCTTGGTGAATATATGTCCTATCTTTTCCATATTTTACACACGTAAAGAACATGTTACAAGAATAATTTCACAAAATAACCACTATTTGTTCAGATGCCATCTTGTCTGTGCAAAGTGGGATCAAAGGTCATATGTACATCTTTTTGTGTCTTCGCTATGACGTGTTATCTCTATGGGAGAGAATTTTTCTAGATGTGAAAATTGACGTGATATGTTTTTATCGAGCCCTAGCTCACTTAACCTTCGGTGAATTTCTCCCAGATTTTAATATGTTGTAGTTTAGACTTTGGGCTATCGTTAATGTGCCCTCCAGTTTTTTGATACGACGTCGGCATTACGTCAAAAAACTTGGTGGAAATGAAAGCTTATCTTCGATGTATTTTCATACTTCTTTCCTTTTTCAACTTTCTTTGCAATAACTCAAGAAAAACAGGTTTTATCACCCCCATCTTTGGCACATGTTTAGTTCATGTCACGTACATTATTTCATAAAATGACAACTACTTGATTTGACAACATCTTGGGTATGTAAATTAGGGTCAAAGTTCATAAATTTTTCATCTAGTATCTTGGTGAATACCTCTCCTATATTTCCCATATTTTGCACACGTATAGACGATGTCGTAAGAATTATTTCACAAAATAACTACTTTTTCCTCAGATGCCATCTTGGGAGTGTAAAGGTGGGTCAAAGGTCATATGTATTTGTTGCTGTATCTTCGTTATCTAGTGTATACAGAATTTGGCACCAAAGATGGCAGATATGACTTCCTTTTCTAAATGAGAATCCAAACATCACACGGCCAATGTCTCTAAACACAGATGAAACCTGTATGGTCATCAGGATTCGAATCATTGATTTTAAAAAAAAAAATCGGATCACCTTAATTTGTCAGTAATGACAAATTACAATCTCTAGTGTTAAACTTCCCGTTGTCACAAAAAAATTCTTTCTCCTCAAATGTTGTGTAGAGGTTAGCTCAGAAAGTCCGGATCCTATCAATGTCAAAATTATACCATATATGTATCATGTCCAAAAGACGACAGATCTAACAAAATCATAGTGATCAGTCGACCGTGACGTCACTATGACGTCATTATATGAAAACACATTCTCATTCATATCTCATTAATGGAATGGAATTTTTCTATGAAATTTACCTCACATATAGTTCGAATCACGCTGATTCTACTCATGTTCTCAAAATTCATCTGTACTCTTAAAACGTGCGCGTACGCGCGCGTTGAAATATTTGTATGCTCCAATCTAGCTCAAAAATTTTTTGCACACGTTTCAGACCATTTGGAGCATTTTTGAAAAATTGAAAAAATCGGACGGACGCGTACGCGCGCGCGCACATACGCACGCACAGCTTATATGCAAAAGATATTTCCCGTTTTTTCACTCCGATCGGATATCTGAAATGTCAAGGAATATTTCGATCAAGTTTCAAATCAATCCAAGTCAATATGACGTCATGCGGGCCCGTCAAAGTTGGAATTCCGCGCGCGCGTCAATGGCGATATACAGTGCAACTATGCCAAAAAACCGCCAATTTTAAACCCGATTTTACTCGTCAGGATGGACGGTGACCCCCCATTTTCTTTACATATTTTGGAAGCTGATGAGATGTGCATAACATTCCATGGGGTGGCAATACTGAAAAAATGATTAAAAGATATAAAATTTCTTAATGAAATAAAAAGAGTAAATTTTCAAAATGACGTCATCAAATTTCAAGGTAACTCGAGCGTATCTCACTTATCCTTTGCCGATTTTGGCCCAGATTTCGGTATGTTGTAGCTGATTAAATAGTCTTTCATAAAAATAATAACACAGTTTTGCTTGGATGACGTTATCACCTCGTAAAAATGGATTGAACGTAACCTTGTCAAATTTGACCAGTTTACGTGTTATCTCTACGGGAGTGCAGTTTTTCTGGAAATGAAAATTGACATGACTATCTTTATCGAGCACTAGCTCACTTACCCTTCGGTAAATTTCTCCCAGATTTTAATATGTTGTAGCTGAGACTTTACGCTACCGTAAATGTGCCCTTCATTTTTTCATACGCTGTCGAGATTACGTCAAAGATTTTGGTTGAAATTCAAGCTTATCTTCGATGTATTGAGATATTTCTTTCTTTCTGCAACTTTCTTTGCAATAACTCAAGAAAAACGGCCTCTATCACTTCCATATTTTGCACATGTTAAGTTCATGTCACGTAAATTATTTCATAAAATAACAACTACTTGATCGGACACCATCTTGGGTATGTAAATTAGGGTCAAAGGTCATAAGTGTTTCATCCTGTATCTTAGTGAATACCTGTACTATCTTTCCCATATTTTGCACACGCAAAGACCATGTTACAAGGATCATTTCACAAAATAACTACTTTTTACTCAGATGCCATCTTGTCTGTGCAAATTGAGGTCAAAGGTCATATGTACTTCTTTTTGTATCTTCGTTATGACGTGTTATCTCTATGGGAGGGAATTTTTTTTAATGTGAAAATTGACATGATTGTCTTTATCGAGCACTAGCTCACACGGCCAATGTCTCTAAACACAGATGGAATTCCTATTAGGGTTTATCGCCATAGAAACAATGCTCATGGCCTCTTGTATTTTGTGAAGGGAGGGAGAAGTACAGTTAGTTCTTATCTAACTGTAAGATAGAAATCTACTTAATGCAGGATATCACTAGTATGCCATAAAATGCACCATATTTTTTTTTCTTTTTGAGTCCATGGTTCACCTTTGGGGAGATATCGTTCTATCCTGCTTTCTATCATTTTACAGTCTACAACTTGTATGTCTTACATTGACAAAAAAAAAGGGGGGAATGAAGATTATACCTGGCTATGTCTGGGCAGTGACTATGTAAGCCTAGTTGGTACAGATTGTGTAAAACGATGACTGCAATATCGTGCTCCTTTCTACTTAACGCTAGCTGCAGAATAACACCCTGTCAACATCTCTTGCACTCTATGCTTAATTTAACCCCCACATCATGAGCGCCTAAATGTGCAATGCAGCTGGGGATTTCTAGACACTGCTCGAGAACATCTCACCCATTAAAGCAAAGCCTGACTTATGTCTTACACTTCCACTCTTGAAATCTCATTTTAAAAAAAAAAACAAATAAAAGAGGAACTTTCAAAAGCCATATATATGGTTTCCCCTATCTAATCCTATTAGCTGCTTCTTGGTCCCAACTCTAGATAAGATTACAAGTCACTTGCGAAAACTTGCCAAAAAACAACAACGACAAACATGGATTGATTCAAACTCAAAATGACTGAGAGCGGAACATACAATAAATATGTGGTGCTGATTAGTTTCTAAATTAAAGTTTGTGTGTCTCTTTTGCAACCCTAATAATTAGATTCCTTTCATAAGCTTGTATTTTGTAAAGGTATAAGTTGTACGTACATTGTAATTCACACCTTTCCTTAGCATTAGCAAAATGGAAATGTCTTTATGATGGAGGGAGAATAAATATCAGAGATTTCCAGCGAATTTAGTTTGATCCCTGAAAAAATAATTCAGGCCATTATTCTTGGTAGAAAAAGGGGGATGTATTCTTGAGTGACATGGGGTTTAGTTTTTTCATTTCTTTCTATAAACTCTGGGGTTAGTATCGTAAGATTTTGTAATGCAATGCTGAGAGACATTATTCTTCAACCATGTAAAATTTTGTGACCTTTGTAAAAGGGACATACAACCTTTTAAAAAGAAATTATGTGCTCACTTGTCCCAATTCATGGTTCTGAGGATCAAACTGTCCAAATATTACACCGGAAGGTGGTTAATGCCTGTGTGCTTGAAAGTTTAATCTCCGTCATAATGTTAGATAGGGTGTAATTCTCTGCTTATCTTTTTTTTTTTCTGAAACAGCCTAAATCCCCTAAACGGTTGACAAGGGGAGGGGGGACTGGCTGTTTTACATTCAGTTACAGGAGAAACTAAAGTGTTGATAAACGCATTATCCAACCACAGCATCTCCTCCACTGTGTAATACGATTATGCTCATTAAAGAGGTTGCGGCAGCGCTCGGCAGCGAGCGAACGGTTGGACCTAAATCGTTTGTACTTCCCCGCCTAATTGGAATTTGCCGGCTCTCTAATTTCATCCCAGCACTCGGTCTGTCTATTATTGATGAATCACGTGGATCTCCTCGCATTCTAATCATGTGGTATTATTCGACGGTCGTACGGTAGGATTAGGCAATGAAATACTAGATTTGCCCCACACTTGTTTGTGAGGTAGCGCATTGATTTAAGTGCTAGGACACAAGGGTATTGGCGGGGTCCTGACTACTGTGTGCACTAAATAAATACCACTGTTTTTCTGTGCAATATTGATCATCAGTATTTTGAACCAACCTATTAATCATTGGTCATACAGTGTGCACAACACTAACTCACCATTGGGAAAGAATTACCTGGTACTGAGCCTTAATTCAATGGGACTCACCTGTGAGACCAATTCATGAGAATTTTACTGTGGACATTTCAAATTTTCATGGAAATGTATGTACAGACATAAGTACATTTTTACATTCACTGTAAAGGACAAAGTCAGCTAGGCTATGAAAAATTATATAATCATATATGACAATGTATGGTGGTCGCCTTAAAGTAGCAACAGTCAGTACAATGCAAAGTTGTGTAAGGGAGTCACTACATTGCCAAGTTAGGGAATCAAACAACACCGATAGACTTTCAAGAAATAACACAGACTGATCAATGATTCCAATCATAGTATATAACATGTATATGACATGGTAGTTACCATGGCAACAGTCAACACATTGCCAATTTAAGGAGTCAGACAACACATATTATCAGGGCTCAGGCCACTTAAGTCTTGAAATCTGAAATTTTGGTATCCAGAAAAAGATATGTGGTGACCCACAATAAGAGCAAAAGAAACAATCCATTTTTTTGTGACCCACAATAAGAGCAAAAGAAACAACCTTAGTTGCCAGATTGGGCTACCAAAAAATAAATTTGGTGGCCCAACACCAAGTTTTAGTGGCCCTGGGCCACCGGACCACAGCTAATGTCAAGCCCTGAAAACACACATATTAATGTCAAGTAGCCTTCGGTTCCCAATACTAGCTCATTTTCCAATACTAGATGCAAATTATTCATGCAAAACATACCATGTACAAAATTGGTGAAATTCACTTTGAATTCAGAAATGCTAAATCTGTGAAGAAAGCAACCTGGAAAGTGGCTTCTTCAGCTGGAAATCTGGTAAAAGAAAGAGTTCTCTTTTTCCTTTTAAACTTTGACCATGGTTTCACTCTTATCAAAGAAAGCACCCCAACTAGAAGAAAGTGGCAAGGGTTTGAAATCTTCGATGTAAAAATGTATTTGTAGCTGGCTTCCTCTAAACACAGAATCTGAGTGCTTTAGTGTTATTTCTCTCTTCCCAAAATCACAGCAGAGATTAAAATGCATGGCGTCTTTGAGAGATTTTGGCACTTTGGAAAGTCAATAGCGGTCAATAGCATTCCATCTCCGGCAAAGTGAGCAGACACTTTCATCCATCTTTAATTGGATTGGCCCGTAACGGCGGGACTAGTCGTTGCCGATTTCCTTTTGTTTCGTTTAATTTAGGGATCGCAGTGCCAGTTTCTTTAGTAAAAACAGAAAAACGACAACAACAGAAATGTTTGCATCGCCAAACAATGTACAAATGTGCGTCAGCTCATCATCATCATCGCTCAATAATGGTTGCCATTGGCAATGCGGAATCCTGAATGTTTAATGGCTCCAAAGCCACACCGCTCCTTCTTATCGGTCTTGTCAGAAATATTTCACGACAGATGCATCAATGCCACTGTGGTAAATAACAAGGTCTTACTGGTGAATAACAGGCATGTGATTTTTTTTTTGATTTTTTTTTTGTGTTGCCAAAGCCACAATAGATAAATTAACATTAGAATTATCATGGTATTAGATGATACCACGGTAATTTGTTGTTACCATTCTCACTGCTGAAATATGCGTGGTAATGGATACCATGGGTATTTCAATTGGTACCATTTTCAGTCACAAAATGCAGAGGCACACTGTATTTCTGGCCCGAAAGTACAACTCTCTTCAAGGTACGTGTAAGCCGCTGCGAATACGCAAATATCCTACGGGGAGAAGACAGGAAGTGTGTCGGGTCACACAAGACAAACACTGCAATACGGTGGCAGTATTTCGTGACACGATTCACACTAAAAGCGTGCATGCGTATTTCGCACAAAATTTGAATTACCACCCTTAATACCATCGTATTTTGCAATGTACTTCACAGTGCATTTGCATTCACACAATGAAATACCGGACGAAATATGGTATGAATTACAGTGTTTCACCACAAGTGTGAATGGGGCCTTCTATGAAACACTTGAGTCGGCACTGATGAGTTAACAGCTTTCATGCACTTTAGTAACAATGCTAACAAAAGCACACCTCTTAACTGTGGCACGCAAAGGCTTCAGAAATCTTTAAAACTCCTTTCTCTGCGCCTGTGACTCTGCAAAGCTGAAACTTTGCGGCATCCCACCAACAGTAAGATATCAAGTGTTTTGGGCAAAAGTCTTTCGATTTCATTTTCACAAATCTTTCACCACGCCCCAGTGGAATTGCAGTGCCAGAACTTTGCAGCACCTCCAACTAACAAATTGCATTTTAAGCAAAGACTGGCTGTGAAGAATTATCCTACGAATAACGAATTTAAAGCAATCTCGCAATACATCAGCACAGGTAGAAAAAATCTTTGCCACCCTTGCATACCTCTGGGAAATCACTAAATGACACTACACCAGAGCTTTGTGGGAATTTAACAACCAGAAGAAAAAAAGGGGGCATTTGGGGATTTTTCTTTTTGAATTCAACCAAAAAAGAAGAGAAAAAGAAAAGTGTGCAGAGCAGGTTTAGACAAACAAAAAATAAAGAACTGCATTGAAACTAAAGCAGTCACAATTCTGTACCAACACAAGTCCCTTTCATACCTCAAAAAACTAATCACTCATATACTGTACACGCTATATATTTCGCGTGGGTTTTATTTTCGCGAATTTCGCAAATCGGGAGCTATTCGCGAAATTAACAACGCGCGAAAATATTACCTTCCAAAATGAATCCCTTGCCTTGATGATACGAACATTTCAGTACTAGTATACCATGTCAAGGCTTACCGAACAGACCATACTGGCTAAGCTTGTTTACGTATATATATTGCGCCACAACGTTACAAACGCGCGGCGTGTCACCCTTGGATTACATGTACCGTATCAGCACTAGCTCTTACGTTTGCATGCCGCTACATTCACATGTCAACTTTAGGGGCCGGGGCTTCGTATGCTCCAGCTGGTTGCCGTTGAATTTTACTCGTACCCCTCGTACCACTCGTCAGAAATCTAGCGCGATGGACTTAACCACTTCAAAAATGTTGAATTCTAACTTACTAGTTCGCAGAGTTTGGTATGTTTTTTTCATGCAGTGTATAACTAGTATCATTCTTATTTGCTAGTAAATTGAAAATTCACACTTTCTTTGCCACTTCATATTTTCTCTGGTCCCCCAATTGCGAATTTAACCACTCGCGAAAATGTGTGACAGCGGCAATTCGCGAAAATTTATGTACGCGAAAATTATAGCGTATACAGTAATCCCACTGTGACAATACCCTGGAAATGGCATGTAATTGTAAATGCACACCAATCCTTTATCTTTGTAATGAGTATTTATGTGATCTGTATGTACGTGTGTGCTTGGGTGTGTGTGTGTGTGTGTGCGCGCGCATGAGTGTGTATGTGACATTGTCATGTGAAACTATAGGAATCAAAGATTATTGAAAAAAACAAGTGTGTGTATACGTGTGAATGTTTAATTCATCCGAGCCATACAGTTTGCATTGAAGACACGAAATAATTCAATGTACAAAAAGATTGTTTGTTTTGCAGATAATTCTTCAATTCTAGTCCTCTACTTTGTTCCGGATAAACTACAAAGTAGGCAGGCATACACATAATTCCTAGAAAAACTGCTCTAGGCTAACAATGGGCCTTTCTTAACACCTTCAGTCTTGCGAATTCTGTAAGAGTAGGGTGAAAAATGGCAAATCCTAGTTATCTAAACAGAGATGAGCAAAGGAAATGAATTTACAGACATCTTGTACAGATCACCAAAAAATTCAGCCCAGCACAGAATAAACACTTTGCTAGATTTTACCTCCTTTGCAGGGCCTTCTCTCTCCCCCTGGCTATTTTGCATTTACTAGAAAAATGTAATTGTCACAACTTCTAATGGATGAATCATTGAAATTGGGTCTAATTCACAAGCTAAATTTTCCCATTTGTACTGATGAAGATGATGACTTTAGGCAATGCCTCGTTATATAACCCCCCCCCCCCCTGACAAATTGTAACTGAAATAAGTGACATTTTCACATCATATTTTCACAATATTGTACCATTAATTTTCTCATTGCAGTGTGAATATATATTCAAGCATGTCAACATCTACTCTCAAAATTCAAAAACTAAAATTCAAAATAATGCATCATACATGTAGCTAGCACATTATTAGCACACATTTCACATTTTGTGTGTGTTCCCTGTCTTCTGTCCCATGCATACTGTAAAAGCAGAAATATTCGTAGCATGAAACTTAAGTGAATCTTGGCTGATCGCGCAATTCGAGAAAGTTTCATGTGCATGAAAACTTCTGATTCTACAGTGTATTTCATATTATTTTACCCTTGAAAGTATAGAGAGTAGTGCTTTTGATATCACTATAAGCTTATTTCACAGACAAAATCTTCCATTTATTGATGCTAGAGGAAATTCCATTATGGGGGGGAGGAGCGAATAAACATGATTGTTTCAAAGAAGGGGAAAAGTTTGGAAGAAAATGCATTATGCATAGAGGACAAATGCAAGCATAAACTTCGTTCTAAAGTGGGGAATTTCAAATTGAACATGATAAGAGCATTAGGGTTTTAATGCTTCTGTGCTTGATATGAATAAGTAGCACGCAGGTAGTTCAAAGACTCAAGCTACCACATGTATCATGCCAGTGTCAGAATTTCAAGTGCAGGCTCCTCGTAATCTAGTTTGGCAGTATCTAAAATACACACAATACACATGCACAGCACTTTGTTGTTGTTTTTTCTAAGAAAAAACAAACAAACTATGTTCAAACAGAAAGAGACCCAGTTCATGTAGTTTCAGAGAGGGGGAAAAAAAGGAGAGGAAAAGCAGAAAAATGGGGACAAAAGATTGTTGAGACGGGGTTTCCGTCCAGCAAATGACATTAAACCATTATTGCATTTTGTCATTTCTTCTTGACTGTTTCAAAAACATCAGAGTGTATCAAACAAGCAGCAACGTTTCATGTTACAGACCAAAATACAATTGTGCACTGTCAATCATTTGTTGTTTTGGGGGCTGGATGAGAGTGAAACATTGCCACTTTTCAGCATATCATACTTGTCATACGGCACATATTTTGCGAGGTTTTTATTTCCACAAATTTTGTGAGCCAGGTATTCATAGCGAAATAAGCAACGCGAAAAAATTATAAAACTCTGATCGTAACATGAACGAGACGTGCACACAAAGCTTTCTCAGTCCATTACATGCTCCATAATCGCATATTTGAACACTAGTGAAATTGTCAGGGAGTTCCAATTCATGAAAAATTAAACTCCCTAAATATATGGCATATACGATGTATATATATTAAAACAAAGGAAGATAAACGATGAAAACCCATTTTCTTTGCTCAAAGTTTTCACTATGTATATATATATATAATATAATCATGTAAATATATGTTTGTATATCAATACACTTGTTAGCATAGTAGTGGAATCTCTTGCTAAGAAAGTATTGTAAATTGTCATTGCACATTCAAAAGAAGCATCCTTCTCAACACTTCAAAGTAGAAGGGGGAAAAATTCAGTCCAATTTGTTTCTCGGTTATCTATTTTGCAATAGCAACTTTCGTAATTTTGGTGCTCCATATAAATGTAATGTCATTTAACATGTGAAAACCTGTGCACTTCTATAACTTCACTTGGTGGTAGCGCTTAAGGGTAATCGTACACCTGAAGAAGGCCTGTCTTCATATTGAAACACACAAAATGAAGGATCCTTCGTAGCGAGGAAAGTGATACCCTACTTCACATCCTTCAAATAATATTTTCCCGGCATCATGGTGCTGTTTTACCTGACGAGATGTAATAGATATATAATACTGTCATTCATTACAATCTCACAACAAACTCTCCTGCCCTTCGCACTGACAACGAAAAAAATGAGACTTCAGAAAACTGAAGTCACTTGCACATGCGACTTATGGTGGCAAAAGAAAAAAAGTAACTGTGGCTTTTCTAAAGTCTCAAGCTTCGGTTGCACTTTAAATGCAAAGCCCACACGTCATGATGTTGAATGTTGTGATATTTTGCAATGACAGTGGACACAAGGAGGTCCCAAATGAACATTTAGGAAAGGACAATTTGAGCCAAGTTTAAGGTTAGGCTAAAAAATGAAAGCAAGATCTTTAAAGCATGGTAATGAAAATTTGAACAGAATTAGATAAAAAGTAGAGAAATTATAAAATTGTGAAGTTTTGCTAAATGTACATGTGAGCTAAAGTATAAGAACCATTTTGCACAAATTAGTAAATCTTCACACTATCATTGCTTTCTTATTTTTAATACAATTTTGATAAAAAATTTTGTTGTTGGAGATTGTAAATTGTTTTTCCCTTTGTTTTTAAATCAAGTTATTTCTGGCCCAAAACTGTCCTTTATTACTGCAGATTTCACTCTTCACTAGTCTTTAGGTCCAATCACCCCCACTGAGTTCTAAAGGGTGTGAAAATGGAGATCTATGTCTTTCTTACCTCGCTTATTCTCCTCAAGCTCGAAGCAAATTCTCCTCGGCAGCGCGCCAGTTCCTCCTTCGATGGGAAGCCCTCGCCCATCTCGATGACCACCATGTTTTCTGTTTCAAAGAGAATTTCATTGTTCTAGAAATTATCCTGCTACAATGTATGAAGTTTCTAATGCTGGGTTCCTGCTGTTGTGCGATCTGCTACGCACACCAAGATTGGCCATTTAGGAGCTGATTGTGAATTTCTTTGTTTACATCCATCACAATAGCCGGGTTCACACGTACACCAATTAGCGGGATACAAATCTCGAGATTTGCATCGCGATCGTCATCCCAAGTTTTTTGCACGTGTGGACAGAAAAAACCTGAAAATTAGCGGGATAAGCATCGCGATGCTAATCCCAAGAAATCTTGCGCTGGTTCGCCAATTAGCGGGATAATTGGCCCCGCGCTGGTACGTGTGAACGGTCGGGATTACAATCTCGAGTTTTTACATCCCATCATGCAATGCGCACATCACAACAGCGAGGCCTCTGCGAAGAGGTCCTTCACCTCTTTGGAGCACAACAACAACAACGCGCGAACCACACCACTGACGCGTAAAAGACAATGGACAAAGGTAAGTGCGCGCAAGCAGTGATAGAGAAGGGCGCTGTGTGACCCAGTTTGCAGGCTTTGTTGTTGTCTCTATCGGCAATTAGCGGGATAATTTGGTACGTGTGGACGCTCGCCAAATTAGCGGGATACCGATCGCGATCGCCATCCCGCTAATTTGGTACGTGTGGACGCTCGCCAAAAAACTCGGGATGAGCATCGCGATCGTCTTCCCGCTAATTTGTACGTGTGAACCCGGCTAATTTGTACCATGACTGAAATTGTGGTCTACATTGTAAAGTAATCATGGTTATCATACTAGATCTTATGAGATCTTAAGGTCGGTTGTGGCAATTGCGTTGATCATAGACATTTTTGAACTGTCCAAAACTTTTCTCAATCATCGCAGTTGCCACTACTGACCTCAAGATCTCATATTATTACCATGATGATGCCAAGATTTAGACCATGAGTTAAACAGTGGTATAGATTTTATGATAGACATTTCTAAATGGAAAGTCCAGGATCAACTAATCATGGCCAGTACCGTATATCCCCCCCAAAAAAAAAAAAATAAATAAAAAATAAAAAAAAAAATTACAATCGGTCTGTTTGTAACAATAACTTTTAAAAATGTGAATAAATCTGAAAGCAATTTCAAAGTATGTTACTATTACCTACATATTACAGAAAACCTCATCCAATTTGCTTCAGTGGTCAAAGAGAAATCATACTCTTTTTAGAGTATATCAGGCATCCCTTCCCTCCAAGTTTCGTCCATTGTGTTCACAGTTGCAAGAACATCCAAGAGCTGAACTGGGAAGAAACAGACCCATGGCATGCTTTACAACGATCCACAATTGTCTGTGACCACTTAAGCAAATTGAATCATATGGTTTTCTGCAAAATGTAGGTAAGAAGTTATTGTTTCATTCTCTGAAACAGCATTCAGATTGTTTAATAATTTTTAAAGTTACCAATGCTGAAACCCAATTGTAATTCTTATTTCATTTTTCATTTTTTTTTTTTTTTTTTTTTTTGGGGGGGGGAAACAACCTGTAGTGTGCGTAGGAGATTGCATGACAATGGGAACCAAGTATAATTGTTGCGTGATCTGTCATGTAAAAAACAAAAACAAACTCTAATCAACAAGATTAGTGAAAACAGCATTATTCATGGATCTTTGCGCCTGTGCAGATATCAAACACGGTATAAAATGCATAAAAATTTTCACAGGGTGAAATATTCCGCATGTTGATAACACTGTACCTTTTGTTATGAAAGAATATATCACAATGCAGTTTCCAACGTCAAACAAGCCGTGGTATCCACCAAATCACAATGTAGAATAGTCCCAAAATGAGCTGCTAAATGATCCACCCAGTCAGGAGAAAGGTATTAATCCCTTTGCACCTGCACAGTCTAAACATCCCATCTTTTATGGAGTTGGAATTGAAACTACTTCGCGGAAATACACTCACCATGCTTACCACAAGTTTGCAACAGCAACAACATAGGTATGTATACATGTTAATTCTGTAGTGTAAATGATTTCCCCATACAGCATGATATGGCACATCCTTCCATGATGTAACTATAAATCCATGATGCAACTATAAAGTGACGCAAAAGTCTACGTTTCCACGTACAATGTGTCAATACCCGTCATGCCTGCTTCTCATAAAATAAATCATTTTGACAGAGAGAATTAAATTACCCAAAATAAGTAACGGAAGTGCATCATGAGAAGGATGTGAGGCTGCACTATATCAAATATTTAACTTCAGTTTCTCTTTTTCTTTTCTTTTTTACATCACAGACGTCACATTTACTCTTCTTCTCACTATACAGTTTTGACTTTTTTTTTGGGGGGGGGGGAATTTTGTTTTTTGTTATCTTTGAGCCAGAGTGTCTTGTGTTTTTTATGTCAGGATACAATTACAATCTATTATATACTACATTGCCTGTGATAACACTCCAGTAACCACCACAGGATATCCAAAGTCTGGATCCCCCTGCCCCCCCCCCCCCCCCCCCCCCCAATATGATGTAGAGGTAAAGTTGAATTGGAAATATATCAATTAAAGATAACAATGACAACACGGGGATGCCAGTAAGAATAAAAAAAGAGAGGGCCTGAAATACATAGGATCTACATGAAGCTGCTCTGTACATGAAAAGGTCTGAATTTTGATACTGCCAGAAAACTGGCTTCCCTGACAATAGTAGCACAGATAATTGAAATACCAAATTGGTCTGTACTTATCACAATGATAATCACAGAACATTAATGACAAATAATAATAATAATAATAATATTTTAAAATTTAAAAAGGACAATAAGAAAATGTTATCATATAATCATGAAATGCCATTAGAGATATTACTGTTCATGATTTTTAAGGAGAAAAAATAAAAAGTCCAGGAATGCACATTGACACGACTGTACCCCTTGCATCAAAGCTTTGGTGTATTCCAATAAGAAAGTGATGCTGGGAAGCAAAAATCTCACGATGCAAAATTATTGACCAAAGATATGGTTTGTATGACATTTTTCTGAACAACAAATCAATAGGAAAGTTATGAGTACAATTTGATGACAGTGGACATCACTGCAGCTACATGTTATTTGATAAAAACATGCAAAACTTTAGAATTTAATTCTCTGCTATGTCAAATGCAGTTTTGATGAAATCATCTATACTTTTTAGTAGTCTGATCTATTCTATTTAGGGCAAATTGTAAAAGAGTGTGGACTTGCACTTTAAAACATGACTTGTTTGCAAAAACTTTCTAGATGGGGCAGTTGTTCTGGACGGTGAACAAGTTATGTTTTTTGGTACAGTTGTTGGAGATGGGAAGACGGAATATTGGTTGGGCTAGCCAGCACAGAGACGCAAAAAGGGAATTCAAAATTGCTTGAGGTGAACATGCTTGCCTTACACGGTGATCAGTCCAAACATAGTCAACTTGCGAATATGAAAGCTTCAATAAGTTATTTCGGTTGATTTGGAACTAAAAGCCTGTTTGAGGAAACCATGTGTGGGATGGTCATGAATTGCAACCTGTAATGGCATTTGGTGAGGTATACCTGTTTGGCAAAACCTGTCATTCCAATTCTCATCATTGCCCATTTACCTCTGGTGGTAAGACTTTTGTTTGATTCTCATGAGTGTAATTTTGTCATTTGGGCTGCAAAAGGGTGATAGTGTTACATGTAAGATCAGTAAATTTATCACCTTTCTTGCTCTGGGATGACAATTCTTGAATTTACAATGTACCCTCTGATGACTTATTTGTTCGTTTTCTTTTTTCTTTTGTTTAGAGATATGCTTGCCTTGTGGCCCACGTTGGATTTGATATGATTGATGCCTTACATGCCTTGCTGACATTTCAAATCGCTAATCACATTCTAGGAGGAAAAGACAGCATCTGAATTTCTCAGCTTCTGGCCAGAGGGCACAGGCAACTGATGAGCATGTCCTCACAGAGCTACGACAGCTAGCAGCTTGGGACAGTCGGTCGCAGAGTCATTTCACACTGGCGAAAACAACTTGTCAGTAATCATGTTTGAGAAACACATCTCACATGCTAATCAGAATTTTTTCTTTTCATTTTTTTTTTCGGTTAGGCTGAGTACACACTCAAATCATATTCCTCCTCTAAATATGTTCTTAAGGTTATGTTTGACAGCTAGTAAAAGCACACATTTCATGTGAATTATGCTCAATTTCTGGGTATGCCTTAGTAATCGGAAAAGTGTGATCTCACCATTAAAGACAATTTAGGATGTGGTGGTTAGATCATAAACCTAAACACATTGAGAGAGGCAGTTGAAAAAAAAACCACTTCAAACAATGTTTTTTGAAAGACTAAAATCCCCTCACAGACTATTTTTCTATTCTTTTCTTTCAATTTCTTCTTTGAAAGGATGTGGGACAGGGACACGTCAAAATGATTTTAGCAAAACCAGAACACCAAAACATGGTTAGGCCCCAAGAGATTTTCTTGGGTATTAAACACATGAACTACTTCCTGGAAATCAATTAAACCATAAAGAGGAAAAAAAAACCGTAGGCAATCCTTTCTGTATCAAATGCAAGCCCTGTATTTTGTAATAACCTACATTTACAAGAAAAACTGAACATTGGTCAAAATACAGAGTAAATAGCTGACACCATTGCTATCAAAATGATTTTTGCTCAGACAGCAATTTGAGATGCCAGCAACCATGCAGGCTTTGGGATGCCATGGTTAAGGAATACAAATCGCATAATATCTGGGGTTGATTGACAACATCACGACTAGATCTCCATACACTAAAGCAGGTGTGCATAATGAAAATGATACAGCAAACCCAAAACTTTGACCAGCTGAAAAGAAGTGAGGGATGTGCCGGAGGTATTAAGAGGGTAGAAAAGAAAAAAAAAAATGCAAGGCTTTGGAAAAGTTTTACAGCACAATTACTATAGAGAAAATCATACTGACATGCTTTGAGATGACAGGTTTGTTGTTGCTGGTTTGTTTGTTTTTTGTGAAGAAAAAGGAGAAGCACTTACCATGGCCTTGTCTGGCAGGAGTCTGTCTAGATGTTGTTGAAGGTCTTTGAGGACATGGTCTTGCTGGTGGGGGTGGCAGGGCAGGGTTCCTGCTGTCGGTGGGGCAGTAGAGGGACTGGGGTCTCTGGACCTGACTTCGCCTGTTGTCTCGCTGGACGGCAGCTTTGTTGGCTGGCACGTCAGGCAGGGGACGGTCGGGAAAGGCGCAGGACTTGCGGCGGGGCGTCTTGAAGAGCTGGGACACCCTATTCTTGAGGTGCGCCGTCTTGGACCTCCTCGGCCCACTGGGGTCCATGCTGACATCGTTGAGGGAGGAGTGACGCGGAAGCGACTTGCTCCGCGTCGAGGCACTGTTGCTAGAGCCGTTGTCGTGGTAAAGTCCGTTCATGAGGGCGGGGAGACACATGTGCGTCGGCTCAGTCTCCCAGTCCTCCTTTTTGGTCTCCTGGTTTGGCACCGAGATGCGTGGAGGGATTGGTGGAGGACAGTCATCCTCATCAGCAGGACTGCCCTCTGGATGAGCATAATCTCCATAGATTGACTTTGGTTTTGTTCTGCGATCGACCGCTGGTCCCAGTAGTGCTTTGTCCTTGAACGATTCATCGTTCCTGTAACTGGAGAGAATCGCTGCACCGTCGGACACTGAGCGCGGAAGGCTGTACTCTAACCTCATGTCATCCTCATCATAAGTGGGGTCTCTGTGACCCGTGACAACATCAATGATCTGACTGTCCTTTGGCAGGAGGACAACCTCCTCAAATTTGCGCTTCATCTTTTCGGCCACCTCTTTGGCCGAGTTGGGAGGAACACTGGCATCCTTGTGTCCCTTCGGCTGTGGCCTGCCGTCCCTACCAAGAGATTCCCCCTCCCCCTTCTGCACTTTGTCCGCAGAGTCACTCTCCATGTTGGAGAGACTGTCTCTCATTACTACCTCCGCTATATGAGGAGTACGCGGGTTGCTTGGCACTTCATTGTCGGGTTGTTGCCCCATCTGGATGACCAGGGGTTCCAGCTCTGCAGAGGACATGAATTTGCTCCTCTGACTGGACCACCCCTCCTCATTTTTCACAACACCTTCCACGCTATCGGCAGCATCCTGTCCATCTTCCGCTTCCTCCGTGACTGCATCTACCCCAGAAATATGGCAGTGGACATTCACCGAGCAGTTCAGTGTAACGTCGGAGTTCAGATTGCCCCCGAAACCTGGGCTGAGCTTCACAGAAATGTCATTCCTCATTGAACCCTTTCCAGGCAAAGGCACAGGGTTGGAGCTGGTTTCAGAGTCCTCTTCGTTAGAGAGGCCACCAACTCTCAGCTGGAAATCCGCCACGACATCGTTTCCTTTGCCATCCTCCCCGCTGCGATTTGCCTGGACATTAAGCACCACGGCAGTGACACCGAACTCAATGTTTTTGCCAACGGGGCTGCTCTTCTTTCGATAGAGACCCGTCTTCGGACGGGCCCCTTGCTTTTCAAACATGGCCAGGCCGTTCGAGGAAGTAGCCTTTCTTTCCCTGACACTGTCACTGTCATCAGTGGTGCTGTACTCATCATTTTGCGAGACCCGCTCATTTGACCGCTCATCATCCGTTCTACTCTCTGCTGTTGCATACACTCCATTTGCCATGGCTACACTTTGTCCACCATACTCAGTTCTGCCACACACATTACTCCCATTATGTTCCTTGCATCGCTCATAGTTAGCACTGCCATTCTGCCGATAGAGCTTGCTTGATCTGTTGTCCGAGGCAAGCGGTTGACGGCTGCCGTTCACTTCTCTGATTTCATGCATCTCCCGCTCAATCTCCAGGTCTTCGGAGAGCCTAGGGATGATGGTGTCGACAGAGCTGCCAGAGTGATGTACGTTGTCATCCTGGGCAGGGAGCTCCTTCGGAAATCTGCCACCCATGCGCTTCAGCGTGCGGCGCATCTTGCCCGTCAAGCCCGAAGCCTCCTTGCGTTTGGCCATCTCCCCACTGTTAGAGCCCGCTGATGAGGCTGGGGGCTGGGCAGAAGGCATTCTCTTCTCAACATTTACCTTGGATTTCCTGCAAGTGGGAGACAGACGATCACACGTTATGAGTGAAAGTCAAATGTTTTACATGACAGCGACATATTTCACAGGACATCACAAATTTTGTTTCTACTCTGGCTATACTCTACACCTAAATCATCAGCCATTTCATAATAGAGTGTGCTTGAAATTCATTCATATGATGTGTGACAATTTAGAGGTATTCAAAGATCATAAGCTAAACTATCAGGCACTTGGGTAGTTCTGCCATGGAAATGTTTTTTTGTCCACATTGAATTGGCAGCCCAGATGTTTACACTGTATCCTATGTTTGACAGAGATTAGATGGGTCTAGTTAGATTTCTTAACTCTCCACAAAATCAGAACAAAACTTTCAAAAATTTACCAAATAAAAGGCACAAAAAATACCATCTTTTCTCTTTTAAAATGTGTAACCATTTTTTGGTTACTTGTAAATTTCATGAAGTAGAGGTTTTTATTTCAATTGATCCTTCTGCGACCAGATAAACAATGGTGCATACAACTTGTACCAGTACATGAGCAAGATAGGACTCGTATGAAAGAGAAGTTTTTATTCTACCTTATGAAAGTTGAACATTAATTATCAAAAATTATAACACCAAACCGCAGAAGTGTGGTGTCTGGAACCTTTCAATATGGATTAAATAAAAATCTTTTCACATGAAGGTCCTGCCTCAAGAAATCCAGGAAATGACAGGTGAAGGTCAATCTTTAATAGCTAAATCAAACAAAATATTGTTAAAACTACATCATAAAAAGAAGTACAAGCAAATTACTTCAAATGGAGTAATATTATCAATAACTTGACACTGAAAAAGGGCCAAAAGAAAATGATGCAACAACAGAAGAATATGGACATTTCGACTCATTCTACAATATTTAACAATACTTTGATTTGATTTGGCTCATTATACTTCACTATTTTGAATTTCCGCTGTAACATTACACTCCACTGCTGTTATAAGAAACAACTTTCACTTATTAGATGCACATCCTGAATGCATTACCACCACTTTCGGTGGCTTTTCATGATTGAAATTACTTTCTTTATTCATACCAAGAACCAATGCCAGACCACTGTATCAAATTGTATGACCAGAACTAAATCTGATTTACAGATGTTTGTTATGAAACACACACATGTAAATGAAGGCAATGTCCAAAGACAAGGGAAATAACCATAGCATATTATGCTAACATCATATTCCAGTGACTCCATTATTGCTTCCTTGAAAACTCCCATGTGATACAAAGTGTACAAGTTTGCTGTACTATCTGCCCATTTCACTGTAAAAGCAGTGAGCTAATGCGAGAATCATACAGAGAGTCAACTCTACCTTTTCGATAGTTGCTTTATAGTACTCATGATCTATCCAAAAATAGCCACAACTAGTTGCACAAGAGTGTTACAAATATGCCCCCTCTGAGTCCTTGTGCAGAAGCACGGGTGGGAAGGTATAAAAAGGAAAGGAGATCCAACTTTGTCTCCTTCTTCAGTTGAAAACAAACACAAGACTAAAATCTGACAGTGCACCATAAAGTTCGCTTGACTCTCTCCCTCAAAAAACAGGGCACAAGGCGATTCCTTCGGGCTGAGAGGAAGGGGAGAAAGAGGCGAGTGCGGGGATAATTCGCGAGCGGTCCGTCCGTTTGTCCATCGCGAGCACGTATCCCACTCGATGGCAGAGGAGGCGCAGCAAACACGGAGAGACATTCGGATCCACGTTCAGCTCAGTTGAGCACCGCAATTGGAAAATGTCACCGAAACAAAATGAAAGAAGACAACAACAAAAAAAGAAGGGCAAGATAGGTAAAAAAAAAAAACACTAGCCAAAGAAAGAAAACTCTACACCCCGTGTCCACGAGAAATGCAACCAGTAAACAAATATGCACAGTGCCCTGAAATATTGTTCAGGAGAAAGTTCTCCTCTTCCTTGGTCTCTTCTCGTACGTCCCATGCATCATGTCGCCTTTCCTATTGAACTTGAAATGCACGGCAGGGTAAAAACACTCACATATATCCATCCCTCGTACTGCAGAGTTTCCTCGAAGCAATGCAAAGTGCGGCCCGAGCGATTATTCATAAACACCGAGGTTATAGTTATTCCTTTCAATTATCATTTGTCACGTTTAGGAAAGTGAAACTGCCTCGCCACACAAAAGCCAGTGCGGCTCTTCACAGCAGATAGTAGCCTCCCTCACAGACTCTGCCACCATTATTTTTCAACTCAACAGGATGTGAACCATGAAGGAAGAAACACATGTAAATGTGGAGGAACAGTTGTTGGGTGTAAATACTACTACCTTCTTCATTGAGCCTGGCAAGTAATGGTTTTAGCAAGCCTAAACTTTGACACTGCAGTTATTACCTTGCCATTTATCTTTTTTTTCCTCAACTTGCCTTTTTGTTAAATTCATATCATGAGAAAAAGTGCTCCTGAATACAGGGGAACTGAATTCTGCGTCAGAGATTGATTAGAAACTTGCAAACACTTTGCACTTCAATATAGTGTGTAATGACAGGAAACAGAGATTGATTAGGGCCTTTGTCATATCCAGACAAACACCAAGACATACACACGGTAACTGCTCTGTCTTACCACCATATGACTGTCATGTGGCCTGTTTAACCCTTCAACACCTGTAGGCTTCTTCCACTGCCAAATCTCTACGAAATTCATTACAGACAACATTTTTGACCTCCCACTTTTTGGCATTTGTAAATGAAAGATCTACTGTATATGCCATATATTTAGAAAAGTCATACTTTCAACAAATCAGGACTTCCTGACAATTTCTTCAGTAATCTAAATTCAACTGTGGAGTATAGTAATCAGAGAACTGTATGCGTACATGTTGCAGTCTTGTCGGGTTCAGAATTCACATTTATTTTTGTGTGTGTGTTGTTAAATGCAAGGGTAGAACTTGACCAGTGAAATGCAGTATCTGGCATATACAGTAGCCTGATTACATTGTGTTTAGTGAAGGGAATCTCCAGAGTACAGTGTAGAGCAAACCAGGGATAGTTCAATTCAAGCTTTGTAGCGCACAAAAACTTTGATACACTGCATCATACACACAAACACACATACATGAGCCACAGGTGGTTCAGATTGAACGGGTTAATACAATCACATGTACTCCTCATCTGAGCTATGCATGAAATGTCATCTTGTCATCATGTTTTTCCCAGCTAGGCGAATTTCCTCGTGATTCTTCTTAGCATCTATCAAGGATCTCACCTTTAAAAGAAGGGCACAGAAAATTGATTCCCCCTGACATGAATTCACAAGAGATCCATCCGAATGTCCATAAATAGTAAGTATCTTAAAAATGATGCGTAACATTCAAACTGTCACAATGTTCCCATTATCTCGCACTTTGACCTTACAAAATGTCATTCACACACACAAAAAAGAAAAAAAAAATGCCATAGAAATAATATTTCCTTCATCTTTACTGCCTCCTATTCACAAGAACATTTTCCCACGATACTTTTGCATCATCCTATCAGCCTGATGTGAAGTTACTGAGGCAGTGACATTGGTGTCCATTATCTGATGTAGTTCAATGGTATTTTCAACTTCATTCACAATGTATTTTACAGAACATCTCGATCTCATTCGAAACCAAGAATTCCTTGCTACATTTTGTTGATGTTGTTGTTGTTGTGTTTTTCTTTTAGTTTGTATTGCTTTTGTTCTTGGTAGCCTGACTTGACTATAGAATTCGGTTGAACAGGAAAGAGAGCCACAATGCATGCCATGTGTTAAGGTCATTATACCATTCTCTCACAATGATGTTTTTTTTTTTTTTAATATTCTAGCATGGCAGTTATCATCACACAGACTCTATTTCGTCGCTGGGGCGACAAGACCTCGTATCTACAAAATGTCAAATGTTCAGGAGAGCTAAAAAACATGGTGACCAAAGCACTATAGTGAATGGGAAAGCCTTTCCTTTGACATGTCATGGTGGCTTCATTTTTGGAGTAAGACAGTTGGGATTTGGACAGGACATCACTTAACCCATTATTTGACCATTAATCAAAAAAAGTCATTTTCACCAAAACTGCAGATACAAGGTCTTGTCACCCCAATGCCGATTTGTTTGTTTTGGGGTCATCCATCCTTCTCTCAATCTATCTTGAATATCTTGTTATTGCACTTGAAGGAAAACAAAAAATTATAGATTTTATTGGTACCTGGCCCAGGTATGCTATGCTACAATGTACATCAGGTGTAGATGTAATGACCAAATTGGGGGCAAAATGGTCAAAGATCAAAGAACAATAAAATTAAGCTAACTTACTTTTAGTTTTAATTGTGCAAATGTACATAAAGGGTCATCAGAAGATAGGCAAAGTATACAGTATTGACCTAGAAGGCCAATAAAATTGGTTTACTGCTACTCTTACAGAATTTAAGGAGAGTTGGGTAGCTGACAGAGATTAAATGAGGATGTTTGACAGATGCACCACCACAGAAATGTAACACTATAAAACTTTACACTCTTCTCTGGACATTCAATATTATACACAAACTTTAAAATACAGATATGTATGAATAGTGTGTTTTAAAATGGTTTATCCATCCTAGGAGCTCTTGTGTAACAAAATTGATCCCATTTGATTTATCTGTTTTTGATGACTATGTTCTGATAAGTTGCACTTCCTTCTGTTTGGTCATAAAATTAATCGCTCAAAAGCCTGCAAGTAAGACTAAGAGTCTCAAGTGTTTCAAAACTTACAGCAAAGCAACAACCATGCCAGCAAGCCTCTTCTGGCGAAATTCAAAAGTGAAAGGTACTCCGTCAGGCACTCGTACGAATCTTCGAAAGGGTTGGACGTACAGAACAGCTGAAAATGCCCCGAAAGGCAACTATTGAGATGAGGAAACTGAACGTGCTACTCGTCAAAAGTATGATGGATTACCTGGCTAGAGTCTCTCGATGGAGCATGCATGATTCTGCCCTCGAGATCTTCGCAAAAAACAAGCTGCAAACATCTACATTAGCAGATGTGCCTCTCAATCAGAATGGAAAAAAGGTGAATTTTAGCTGTAAGATTCAATAGAATGTGGGAGGGCTGGCAGTTGAGACCAACAACTGTGTTTAGTGTTATGGATGACTTCTAATTTCTATGACATGCCTGTAACACACACAAATTGTATTACACACGGCCTGGTCTATGAATGCTGGATACTAAATTACAAGTGACAGCAATATCCCCAAGATATGAACTCTAATATTTCACTTTTCAAGTTTTGGATGATCATCTATGAGTTCATTTTAGATGAAAAATTTGATAATGCAGCTAAAGCAATTTAACTCGTTGAGGATGGTTTGATTTTGCTACAACATGAATTTCCCATAGACACCTGCCTGAGTATTATATTCGGGACTCATCCTCAACGGGTTAAGGTAGAATTGCTTCTAAAAAATTCTGCCATGGCACACATTATGTTATACAAAACCAACTATTTACAAATTTCACAATCTCGCAATAATACTATTAAAATAACTTTTGTGTGGGCTACTTCTGTATGTGTTGATTTCATGCACAGAGTTCCTTGCAATTTGAAAAGATTCAGTGCAATATATATATTTTTTTTATCTTTGATGCAGAGTACATACACAGTATTTACAGGAAACCAAATCTGAAATCGATGTGTATTCCGTTCAGATAAGTGCACAAACTGGCTTATCTGTGCACATATGCTGTTTTTGCATTCCACTCTCCTGGTGTCCAAAAATAAGCCATTTCCATTGTATGATGTACTAAGTACAGCACAGAAAATAATGGAATTTTTGACCAAATTTGACCCAGTCTATTCCATATAAGTGAAGGATTCTTACAAAAAACAAAACAAAATAAGAATAACATACCATACCTACTTCATGTACTTGATATTAAGCAATGGAAATATGATATTTTATTCTTTTATGTGTAAATCTCTCTTTAAAAGCATATAATGCACTTTATATTTGTTGGTGCACATGTACATCATACACATAATGTACGCATTAACATATTCAATACATAATGTCAATCCACACCATAAGTTTTCTGCAAAATAATCTAAATATCTGCTGTCAATGAGGGCAATTTCCTGCAAATGAAAAACAAACACAACCTGGAAAACCCCTCTAATAAAACAGACATGCTATGCAGAGCAAACACGTTTACACAGAGTGTTTGGGGTGTCCACAGTTATGTTAATGGATAAAAGTGCAAAGGCATGCACTCTCACCATTGAGAAAGGCGAAGCTCCGCCCGAAAATCGAATTACACATCCATGTAGGGGCGACGATCAATACCCACCCCCCTACTCTCAGATCGGCACACAGGTGTGACAAAAAAAAAAAGCGTGCTTCATGATCTCTTCGTTTGTCCATTTGATTCCTGCTACCCCTTCCCCACCAACCCACCCCTTTTTCATCTCTTCCTTCCCCCACCCCTTTATCTGTTTCCAGCAGTGACTTCTTCTCATATACACACATACACACACACACAAACAAACACAAAATACAATGTAGCTACAACATATCCCATTTATACTATGAGCGGGTTTCACAGCCTCCTCGTGGAGATTCAAAAGCCCACTCAAAAAAAAAGGGTCTCTTGTCTGTTTATACTGTTCAGGCTGGTTTCACCCCAAGCAGGCCTGACTGGTCCCGTTCCCATGGTAACCAAGTTTCCCTCCAAAGCAAGACGTGGGCTTTTGAGTTTCTTACATAACTGCAGACTTGATTTATAGGAGGCTGTAGGACCCTTTTTTACTTAGTATGAAATGGGTAAATACACTCCATCCATGTAATAATTTCCTGCTGTCTTTTCATTCTGCTGCAAAAACACAGGCCACTCTCAAGGTTTGGGTGTGGAATGGCAGACAGAATTCAGAATCATAATGCTACACATTTCACAGATCGATATTTCAATAAAATACATTGTACATTATAATTGTACAACAGGTCAATCTTCGTGTTTTTGTATGTATTTAGAATTTAAAGTTTATCCAAATGGAAAAACAAATTATACAGGAGCCAATACATATCAAATTTGCCCAAAGCAAATCTGTGATAGATAAAGAGACAGAAAGAAAAAAACAACAAAAAGAAATGAATTAATAAATACAAAATTGTAAATGTGGAATTTAAAAAGTGGGGAGATAATGTGACCAGTCTTTACTTTCACTTTTGACAAGCTGGTCACTCATAAATGAATTTCAAAGAAATGAACCGATTCTGGCTGAACTCTGAAAAGACAAATCATAATGCATTCTACAGGAGAATTGTTACTACCATATTTAGACATCCAAAAAGCTAACACTTTTTTCCCTGCTCAGCTTGAGCTCTGAAAGCTTGTCTACTTTTGCACAAGTAAGAAATAAATGGGGACATTCCCACATGCTGCGGGGGCGCTCATTACTGATTCCACAACTTCTGCCTGGGTGTGGAACTTGGTCTCAAGAAAAGCTTTCAGTGACATCATGCTATTAACCAAATGAAGAAATCAAGTGGAGTACAATAACACACACACACACACACACACACACACACACACACACACACACACACACACACACATGCACACACACACACATGCACACATATGAATATAAAATATACTCATATACTAACAGTTATGTATGTTTCTGGGTCATTAAAAGTCTACCTAATAATTACATACAGTATGTTGTAAAACCTGTGACAAAAATGTACAAAGTGTTTGATTGACGGCTCAGTACAATGAAAAGCTACTGTTTTTATATTGTGGCTCGGGTATCTCGATCTACACGAAAAGGGGATGTGTGGGGACAGTCTGGAAGATTAGACACGTGATCAGAGAGAAAGATGTTTCCAGAACCTTATGGAACAAACCATTAAAAAAAAAAAACATTTCATGTCAGGCTGCAAGAAGAACTTGAATGAACTCATCATTCCCCCATGCCCTCCACTCCCTTCTAAGGGAAAACGAAAGAAAACAACTGGGGGTGTCCATGTCACTCTTTTAACATCAGACTTCATATGCCGCAAGCGATTCTGCGTTGTGCGCCGGTCGGTGACTGCGGACATTAAACAAATAGCAATCATCTTCTGCCTTTTGTCCATATATATTCATTTCCTCCCCGGCTCCTCATCATCTCCAAATGACTACCATCTTCCCAACAGATATTACGACCCTTCCCGCCCAGCACCCCATCTCGCCGTTCCCCTTCCTCCGCATCCCGTCCGTCTCTCCGCCCAGTTTCTCCGGTAGTAAATCACGACTATACCTGCGAGCGTGGGCTATTCTAGTTCTTCCATCAAGCCCCCCCCCCCCCCATTCCCCCCTCCCCCTTAATACCGCACTCTCTTCTCACACTTACCAATTTGTGCTAATGGGACAGGCAAAATAAGCACCCGTGGATCAGGGCTACTTACTTCTTTGTCAGCGCCAACCTCTCATCTCTTGGATACAAGACATGTACAGTACAGTAGTCTTGATCAAGGACCCCCATCCCCGCAGATCTTCACTTTTTTTTTCCTAAAAAATATACCGTCCCCTATTTAAGAATCTTGCAGAGCGTGAGATTCTCACACAGGCTAATGACTGGCATTACAGGTTGTAAGATGAAAAAGAGAAATAATGAGAGAAAATGGAGGTGTCTTTAAACTGCAAAACTCAGAACATTGCTCTGATACCACACACACACACACACACACACACACACACACACACACACACCATTTGCATTTGAAGCTAATTCCCATACATGGCATCCTCTGTAACTACACACTTAGACAATACTCTATTTCTGTGGAAGAACAGCAGATATTCAAAAGTTTGTCTATCTTTGCTTTCATTACTTACATGTGTACATACCCTGACACCCTTGATCAATAGGTTACCGGTAGTGTGAAGTTCCTTTCCCTATGTCAAATACTTGGAGCATGTTTAAAATTTTGAAGAATACCTTTCTGGGGGGCATTTCATGAAGCGTTTTGATCCAATATTTTTCTGACAAACTGTTACAAGCTACTACAATCCTTGCATCTGATTGGCTGAGAGCAAATTTGTCCGACAACTTTGTCGGACAAAATGCTTCATGAAGTGCCCCCCTGGTTATGATAATATCATGAACTTTATGACCTATTGTAACTCTTATCTCTGGTATTTCCTGAGCATATCTGAGACTCACTTCAACCAAAGATGAGGTCAGTGGTATCTGATGTCTGGAACCTTAAAGTTTGCTGAAATCTTATCGAATATTTCCACTATTGTGTAAAACGGTGAAATTCCACTCTTTGTGATTGTCATTGTGTGACCTCTCACCTAACTGTCCAACTGTCATTTTTTTCAAAGAACCAAAAAAAAAGGAAGTGATCATTGGTTGTCTCAATGATGCATCAATATTGCACTGTCACTATAACATGAAATTGTACCACATCCTGGTAGACTGGCAACCATATCACACAGTTCGATGTCCTGATGTTAAGGATACGGGAAAATCCACATAATGAAACACAGAAGCACCGATACTTTGTTACACACGGCCAGTGCCACGTTTTTAAAAGTGGGGGCAGTTTATCGTTTATGGTGCCACTTCTGGGTTTCATCAGCTAACAAGCAACAACGAAAAAAAAGCCCTTTGGTACAACTTGCAATCAGTTTCCAATCGACTAACAAGCAAAACAAATAAAAGCTGAACCACTTTTTTTTATTTGCGCCACTTCTGGGGTAAAAAAAAAGGTGGGGGCCCAAGTGGTTAGACGCTATGTATTCCTATGAACAATGTATTACATAAAGCAAAAAAAAAAAGGAGGGGCTAAGCTTCCTCTGTAAATCCAAACACAAAATGAATACAAATAGTACACTGTATACAAGTATCAAGTCTACAGCCAAGGCTTGATAACACTACACTGGTAAAAAATAGACCAACAGGAAACCTCCCATGTCCATAGCAATCTTTCCACGTCATCTAAAGAGGAAAGTCCTGAGCGAGTATAGTTATCTCCCTACAGGTCTATCCTTTGTTAATATTTTCCCCCTAGAGATAACTTTAAAACAATGAAGTGGGTCTGTCTCTCTCTTATTTTTTTTTTTGCTTTGGATTTCTTTTTCCATGAATAAAGTACACTGAACTATTCAATGCGCTTCCCAGAAAGTTTCCTACCAAAATCGATATGACCCAGTTCATTCCCAAGGTTTTTAGAAGGAAACTTTCGTTGGCCTTCTCAAACTTTCCCGAAGGGCTCCCAGGAACCAAACCAATTTTTGTTTTCTTCAAAACGACACAAATAGAAAGCATGTTTGAAGAAAACAGATGGTTCACACTTCCCCGATGGAAACAGTAGCCCTGGATCAAAGTGAAGAGCATTTCCAGTGTCCAAGAGAAATGCCATTTGCAGATTTTATACAAGCATCAATCAAGGTACACTAGCTTTTCTTTAAAAAAAAAAAACTCTGCGGTTTCTTTCTTTGTCTTTTTCATGGGGGAATCTGGACAGTTAAATGGCATCACCAGCAGAACTGACAATTCCTTCGGCAAGCAAATGATGTTATTTTATCTCACCTCAAACTATACAAATTTGTACCTCATGTAATACTGCAAAATTCTTATCCAGATTTATAAGACTGCACACTGTTTAAGGCTTAAAATTTGCGAAAAAGCCTTCAATGTCTTCCACACCTTTTAAATAGCACTTTACGTATATTCCAATATACAAGACAAAGTATCGCATTGAATGTTATACAGTGTAAAATTTGATATAGTTTGAAATTGACTGAATCACATTATAACAAGAGTGTCCACTGCCCCCATTTACATGAAGACTACAGTGTCAGCAAGTAACGATCAAAAAGAAAACAGCACTCTCTCTCTCTATCTCCATATCATCCATATGCCACAAGCACAATGGCTTTACATATTCAGAAAGCCTTGAGTGAAGACTACACAACCACTTTCACCCTGCTGTTAACCTGGGGTGGGTAGGTGGCGTAGGTGGTATGTTTGGGGGGGGGGGGAGGAAAACGAAAGGGAACCATTCTGATCCATGAAAGCTATGAAACTCATCTGGGAATACTAATGAAGACATGGCCAGTCTGAACCGAGGCTAATCTGTCGTGAAGGGATACTTTCTTAGAAGGCGCGGATGAAAGATAGCATCTCGGCGTCGCGGCCCTCGTAGAGGGGCTGCGTCAACTGGGCTGATACATGGGGACCATTAGAGGTGGCTGGTGGCGCTTGTTTGATAGCAATACTGGTCTCCACCATAATTCCCTTGTACAGTGAGCACGGCAATCACTATACTCAAACTTTGAGACCATTCCTTCCTTTTTTTTTTTCGACACATGATTTTCAATTTCACTCTTTTTCACAGCATCAATTTCTATGAATAAAGACTGAGTGAGGAAAGGGATACAATCTCGATGTGTTATTACACTTTGCCTTCCTAGTTTTGCTTTGGTTGTTTTTTCCAAATGATGTAAATACTGCTAACTTTGAAAGACACAATTCAAAATGTAATCTTGTTCTTGCCATGAGACATGGGGCAGACAGCGGAAGAGAAATTACATTAATTGTAGATGCAATACAATTTGATACATGCTCAGCGTGGAAATGTTTTGCAAGTGCAGTTCCCAGCCTTTCAGCCGTGCGTAATTAGGCGCGTACAAACAAGGTAATTCTATGTCAATACAAAAATTCGCTCCTGTGTTTATTTGAATGCCCTATAATCCTTGTCATGCCGTTCCAAATTTAGGTGTTCATGCAGCCTAAGATCTTCTGCGAGCCACGGCAGCAGTGCTGTTCTGTATAGCCATTTTGTTGACGGATCACAGAGAAAACAAGAACCAATTCCGCCAGAGCCACTTCCAAAAACATCCAGGGCACTATCCAGGGCACCTTAACCTGGATTTTTTTTTTTTTTTTTTGGTTAACTTGTCTCTGCCCCGACACTGTAACAATTATCTGACTCCTGAAAGTGAAATTCTTTCTATAAACATGTCGGACACACCCCATACATGCCTCCCAACCTATTTTGCTGAAACCAAAACAGGAACTGGTTCTGTTTATCTGCTCCTCTCATATGAAGATCATTATAAACATTCTTAGTAATTGACTGCTAATTGTAATGGGTTTTTTTTTGTTCTTGCTTCCCCCCCCCCCCCCCCCCCCCACACACACACACACAGGAGGGAATATTACTTATGGAATATTCTGGAAAAGAGTTAAGTGTCATTAAAAAATGTGAAAGTCATCATTCTATGATCATGCCATCTTCAATAATAAAACAGTGTAATCGTGCAAACAGAATGGAAATCGGACAAGGCACAAATAAGTTATGGAAAATTGTAGTACGAAATGCTTCGACAAAAGCAGTATAATTGGTCACATGCTAATCAGACAAGGTCGCAATGTCATATCATCATGAATGCCACATCAGTTTCTGCATGACAAATATTGTACACTTACTCATATTTGGAAAGAATCCAGCCACTAAATGTCTGTCACCTATTCAAAGTAAATTATTACAATTTGAGCTCAATCTTGTGCATATATATATATAACATAGTATAGTGTAGTTTGTTTTAGTTAAATTTGTGGCGAGAAGGAAATTAACTGAAGATGTGCATCCAGCAACTTATAAATTTGTCCAGCAAGGATGTCATCTTTCATCTAATTTGCATAACATTGTGACTGCAACCAAAATCAGGATTCTGGAAAAATTATAAAATGACACAATTTCTCACTTTCTTTGGTCCACTTTCAATGGCAATATCACTGCTCTGTGTGCTTGATTGTAAGCGGATCTACAAAAGTCATCATCCAGAGCTTAAAGTAAGTATCCACTTTAACCCTTCCTGTGCCAAAGACTTTGGACGGTGTGTCCGATGCTACGGGGGTCTTTTGTGCCATTTGGCACTCACAGTATACACAGGCATAAGATAAAGGAGGCTTAAAGGGGCTGTACAGTACTGGTTGAGATGGGAATTCATGTTTTTTACATTCCTAAGTGAGATAATGAGAAAAACTCTTAAGAAATATGAAAGAGCATGTAATTTTAAGAAAGATTCAACGTTTATTAGATGAAAATCGGTTTTCAAATGGCTGAGATATCCAAAAAAGTGATAATAATAAAAGACTACAGGCCACAACTTTATTAGGATCTCTTTGTTTCACCTTGTATTTGGATATCTCGGTCACTTCAAAACCGATTTTCATCAAATAAACTTTCGATACCCCTTAGAATTGCATGCTCTTTGACATCTCATAGAGTGGTTTCTGAATATCTCGCAAAACGTTAAAAGCTAAATCCTCACCTCAACCAGAACTGTACACACCCTTTAAGTTTTGCCAAAAATGCCAAAAATGGGGCAGTCCTATCACAAAGACTGATGTGGTTGCATAATGCATAGGTGAGCTAGATGCAGATTGTCATTGGAAACGCTCTCACCATATCTCTATCCCTCCCTTTCTTGATCTTTCACCTGCGGTCAGACTCCATCCCCCTCCCCCCCCCCCCCACCCCCACCCCCCATCTGCATCTAGATTAGATATGAAACTATCCCATGTCAATCAAAACATAAAGAGGGCGCTGTATCATTGGTCCATAAATAATCATGAATCCCATTGGATCATGTAGATGTCATTAGGATTTGTCAAATTTCATTCTGATTTTGATGTGATGAATTGTTTCTGACGTTCACTCTCTCTTGCACTTTGTTGCGTTTCTTTCTTCTTCTTCAAAAGAAATCTTCTCAAACTTTACAACAGACCAAAGAACTAATTGACAAACAAATAATTTCCAAATTTTGTTCACCACTTTCTTTAAAAAAAAAATAAGTGCAACATAACAACCAGACAGGTTGCCACAAACTTACAAGTCCAACTTGAGACAACTACAGTGCACAAACTGTATCAAAAGTATCAAAATGTGGGGAATCATAGGAAGCAGTGTATTGAATAGCTGTACATCTTCAGGGAAATTTATACAACTCTGCTAGAAAACTGAACAACTGACATTATACTGTTGCATCACACTTGGGTTGGAATAACTACACAAATTTTATGATTTTGCACCATTTTCTGCAGCTGTTAAATGCTATTGGATATTGTCATGTCCATCACAACCAGTACCAGTGTGCACTTGGCATGAACAATGCTTGTGGCCTGATAAGGCAAGCCTCTGACAAGCATGCAGGTGTTTTTCTGAGTAACCACTGCTAAAAAAAACTAGAAATGTCGCTACAGCGACTGGTTATACCCCCGCTAAACAACATTTCATAAGCTTTGGTCGAAACAACATTTCATAAGCTTTGGTCAAAAAACTGAGGAAGTAGTTAAATCCGCAAGATCTTTCCTTGATCTTCTGCCATTAATATGCCGTTACCATGGCAACGTACTTTCGGGTACTGTCGAAAAATGCGTCTTGCACATCTACAACCAAAGGCACACATCTGTACCAAGTTTCATGGTAATTGGGCAAAAACTGAGGAAGTAGTTTGCAACACAAAATTTTCCATCATTTTGGCTCATAATATGTGAGCTGTTACCATGGCAACATACTTTTTGTCACTGTCAAGAAATGTGTCATGCTGACCTATATCCTAAGACAAACATTCAATATGAATTCCATGAGAATTGGAAGAACACTGATGAAGCAGTTTTGCCATGAAGCATTTTGCCCTATATTTTACCAATAACATGCCGTTACCATGGCAACGCACTTTTTGCCACTGCGGAAATATGTGTCTTGCACATTAACATATTCAGATGAACATCTGTACCTAATTTCATAAAAATTGATCATAAACTGTGGGAGGAGTTCGCGACGCAAGATTTGTACCCATTTTGCCCATAATATGCCGTACCATGGCAACGTACTTTTGCGTACTGTCAAAAATTACGTCTTGCACATCTACAACCCAAGGCACACATCTGTGCCAAGTTTTATGGGAATCGGTTGAAAACAGAGGAAGTAGTTCGCGACGCAAGATTTGTACCCATTTTTGCCCATAATATGCCGTTACCATGGCAACGTACTTTTGGGTACTGTCAAAAAATACGTCTTGCACATCTACAACCCAAGGCACACATCTGTGCCAAGTTTTATGGGAATCGGTTGAAAACTGAGGAAGTAGTTCGCGACGCAAGATTTGCAACTGACCGACCGCCCGACCGACCGCCCGACCGCCCGACCGCCCGACCGCCCGACCGACCGCCCAACCGTCCGCTGATTCCTATATACCCCCTTCAAACTTCGTTTGGCGGGGGTATAAAAAGATACTGTGTGAATGAGATATGAACGTGCATGCACATGTGTACACAGTGATAAGGTAATGTCCTACATTATTTTCAAAAGTAAACTGTATGGTTACTTTTACTTAGCGCTTTAAGAGCTTTGTTTTGCCAATCAGCAAAAATGCTTCAAAACAAATTAACATCACAGAGGGATTACCTGACCTTACTTAATCTCAAACATTACACGATAGCCTTCATGTGGGACTAATGATACTTAATCATCTAATAATTGACAGAGCTACATTACTGTGCAGTATTTACAGCACGTACTAACGAAGCAGCTTAAAAAAAACAACCTTAGTGGCAATGGCGCAAAAAAAGTTAAGCCTCTATCTAACTAATGTCACCTTCATTTAACTATCATCAAGTTCACAATCATTTGGGAATTATGGGTCATTATCAACAATTATTTTGCCAGTTATTGATAACAGGCACCTGCAAAATGCTGCCAAACAAGAACCAGGAGTAATGAGCTATTGTTACCACGACAAGAAAAATTGATTTGCAGGAATAGGGGAAACATGAAAATATGATGGAAGGGAGGGGCGGGGCCAGTATCAGATGAAGATAGCAGGTGGGGATGAAGAACAGAATAATCAAGGGGGCAGAGTTGGATGGATGGCAGAGGAAAAAGAAATGCAAGGGTACAGGGGGGTGCAAGGATTGATGAAAGGGGCAAGAAATGGGAGGAAGGGTGTAGAGAACGATGAAAAGGGGTACGAGAGGAAGGAAAGGGTGCGCTGCAGAGAACAATGAAATAAATAAAAGAGGGAGGAGGGGTACAGAATGGTGGGGGAGAAGAGAGGGGTGCAGGAATTGGAATGAGAAGGGGCTGAAGATGATATTAAAGGTGGTAGAGAGGTGAGAATGATTTAGAATGGTAAGAGCTACAAATGATGGAGGGGAAAGATGGGGAAGAAGTGGTGGAAAGATGTCGACGGTAGAAAGAAACCAAGATGTTTTGTGACTTTGACTCTCGAATTCAAGTCAAATCAAGTCCAACATCTGTTTATGCTGTTGTTTGAATTAGACTGGAATATTAAAAAAAATCATCTTTTCTGCAAGCAGCCAAATGGAGATGCTTTTAGCAAAAGTGACTAGAAGAAGTCCAAAGAGTGTCTTCCTTTCTGAAAACATCTTCCTGAGAAACATTTATCAAAACAAAACAAAAATAATGGATCTCTATTCCCCTGCAAGTTATTACAATCTTCAACTGAAATGGGTTGAATCTGAGAGGTTTGAAGGAAGAATCTTTTTCCTCTTAACCCTTTCTAAGCCAGGGACTTTGGACAATGGGTACAATGCTGCAGGGTTTTCTTCAAAGCATGCAAAGACTTAAATACAAGTAAGGAAAAAAAAAACTTCTGCCTTGCCAGTGGGCGGGTAAGTTTTCAGTCAAAACTGCATGTTCTACAAATTGGAAGCAGCTTGTTTGGTATGATAGCATCGCCACCATCCATAGCAGTCTCATCTAGGGACAGAGCACAAAAAAAATACAAAAAATCCAAGGAGACTGAAAAACGTAACACAAGACTGTCAGGGCTAACCACAATACCGATCATGGTCATGAATAAAGTGGCACCAGAATCGTCCTCTGAATAAACCATCTCGCATCTTGATACACAATGAATTTTTATCGGCTCCAGAAGTCCTTGAATCCATCCCGTTCTCTCCCTTGCTGTTCCTTTTTTTTCCTCTCTCTCTCTCTAAACTCTTACAATATGCATGAGGGCTTAACGGTGGAGGATAAGCGAGAAGAAGAGAGAGACAGAACGGGGGGAGAGACCAGATCCGTTCTTTCACCCCCTGTGGTATCTCTGGGGATCAGAGAACATCTAGTTTACCATCCTTAAGTGTCACTTGTATCCGAAACACAATCCTCGCCTTATGACTTCAACAAAAAAAGGAAGAGAAATGTAAAGCCTGATGACTTAATTGTCCTCTAACATGGAATAAATTATGGAGGGACACTAGATATTGTCATTTCAGTTTTACATCAGTTTACGGCAGCAGTCCATCCATCCACCCGGAAGAGTTGCTCGGGTAAAGGAAGAGGAGAGAGAGAGAGGACCAAAATGCGGGAGCGAAGTCTCCTTGATGAGATGGCTTTTGGCACCTCCAATTGGGACGTCTTTTGCGAGTGGCGTCCCTCTCCGTTAAACACGAGGGGAAGTCATGAGCTCTCCTTCATTTCACCGTAATGTGTCCGTTCAAGTTATCCATACCATTTCAAGACAAGTTTTAGCTTGCAGTACAGACTACTCCAGCGACAACAACAACAACTAAAGAAACTGAACAAACCCACAGAACAAATTGGAGATTATTCATGATACATGCCTGGCTACAGGAGAAAATAAAACAATGCAAAGGCAGGGAAGGTGTTACCTGTTAGTGTTAACGTTTAGTTCTTCTATCGAGAATCGTGTCATCCATACCCGTGAAATTCTACAAAGATTCTGGTTATGTTCTCCAGGGTCAACATTGTCCCTTAGAAGAGTATTTCCTCGCTGTAATTCACAACATAATACTTGCTGTCGATGGTACGTTGAGCAGTGCTAGCTTTCTGGCTCTATTTAAGTAAGCCTATCATGTTCATATGATACAGGCATCACTCTAAATTACCCAAGAACAATGATAATGTACAAACACACTTAATACTTCAATCTTTATACCATTGAGGATGAGTCTCGAGTATACTCGGGCAGGTGTCTATGGGAAATGCGTGTTGCAGCAAAATCAGTCGGTCCTCAACGGGTTAAGCAATGGATGGTGGTTTCGTCCCACCAGAGCCACTGTCAATGCCACGAAAACTGCCCCATAATGAAAGGGTACCATACAAAAGGCACAGTTCATGTAGGAAAAGACATATCTATAGTCAATGCATCTTAGATATGATATGCCAGAACTACTAAAAGACAGCCATCTTCACAAATGTTTAAAGGGATGGTACAGTATTGGTGGAGGTGAGAAATGGGCTTTTAACTTTTTGCGAGATATCAAGAAACCACTTGTGAAATAGTACAGAGTATACCATTATAAAAGGAATTCAAAGTTTATTTGATGAAAATCGGTTTTGGAATGTCTGAAATATCCAAAAACAGAGTAAAACAAAGCAATCGGAATAAAAGGTGGGTCCCACCTTTTACTAGTATTGCTCTGTTTTGGGTATCTTAGCCATTTCAAAACCAATTTTCATCAAATAAACATTGAATTTCTCTTGGAATTGCATGCTCCTTCAAATTTCATAAGAGGTTTCTCATTATCTCACCCCAAAATGTTAGAAACCTGAAGTTAGGCCTCAACCAAAACTATACTATCCCTTTAAACTTCCACGAGCACAGCCATTGCATTTCAATTTTGCTCCATGTTGAGAGGACAAGTACAAGATGATATCAGCTCACTACATATGATACCCAAATTCAAGAAATCAAGCATACTGAATATAATTTTTAGGGGAAAAAAAAACATGATGACAATTCCTTCATTTTTAACAACATTAAGTTGCAACCTCGAGAGTAAAATGCCAATATATTAGCAAATTTTATAGTTTGTTATTCACAATTTAACACATACTTTCTTTCATAAGTATCTCTCCAAATTCATAATAGTACTTCCACGATGAACAGTATATTCTGGTGCTCTATATCCCTTTTTTAGGCAAGATATAATAAAAAAGAGAGAAACACAATGTATTCTTTCAGAGAGAGGTGCCAAAAATAAACTGTGAATGAATCTTTTAGGCTTTCCGCTTTCATCCTGTATGCCAGTAGTCTGCTGAGCAAATGCGCTACTTAATCCTTTTTGCGAGATATTGATTGACATGGTGACCCCTTTCGTTAAAGTTTGACTGTCAAATGTGCCACGATCAATTTTACCTCTGCGTAAAAACGAAAGATAAAAATCACAAAGCAAATCCACTTTGCATTGATCTGGGCAGGTTAGAATAACAAACCTTGGTAAAAACTCTGTAAATGAGAAATTTCTTCACAAATTGTATTTGCAAATCAAAAACTTGCATGATTTCTGTTCAGTGTCGATGTATGATTCTAGCAGTCACCACTTGAATGTTCCCCTCAGAAAAAAATAAAACACACAAAAACAAATGTGATTTAATTTTATAGATTTGCAATCGATGTACAAAAATACCTATATGAAAAGGATTGTCAAATTAAAGCACAACTTGAGCTCTACATCAAATTTGCTCTTGAACAAAATCTCCATTGAAAATGCCAGTTTCGAGGGTTGGCTTCGAGTTCACTGCCAACCTCGACGTGCAATTAGTTTGAATTATACTCATCTTTAAAGATCCATCGGGCAATGGGAATTTGATCTCCCAACCAGCAGAGATAGAAAAGTGCTTTTTCTTAAATTGCTGTATCATGTAACTACAGTTTTAGCACTGGAGGGGGGGGGGGAGTGTTTTGCTGTATGTAAAAGTGGAATGTAACCTTCGCAAATGCACAATCAACAACTATGCAATCTGGGCTTCATCAAAGCAATGTATTATTCAAAATAAAGCATAGAATTTGGAACTCATTCTGAAACAATAAAAGCTACCAAAGTATCGATGGATTCTAACAGAGAAACGCAACCGAGTTCAAAGAATGTGAGACTTGTGTATGGAGTTGGGCTTCCTGATTGATATACTCAGAAATGCTGTTTTTTGTTTTGTTTTGTTTTTTTTTTAGAAATGCACGCTCTGCTCTTTGCTGACTCTCCAAATCCCATATCCTGGTATGCAATGTACCAAAATGGTATCTGGCTGCAAACATTCTTCATGGTTTGAGTGATAATGATACATACAAACTATTTGCAACTCTACATTACCTAGATTAAAAAACAAACAAACAAATGGGGAAATCACGTTCAGTCAGGAATTTTACTCGCAAGAAAAATGACACATCAATGGGGAATGCAAAGCAGGATATGAACCATTGATGTACGCAATATAAATTCATAGGTGTACTGGTGCTTTAACATGAATGAAAAGATGAAAGATGTGAAAGAGTAACATGGTAAGCACTATAAAAGAAGGATGTAAAAATATTCCTGGGAAAACAGAAAGTGAACTCAAGCTGAACAAAGCCGAAAGTAGTTGCATTTCAAATATGATGAGTGAAGAGAGGGAAAATCAATTAAATGCAGTTTCTCAAATTACTGATCATGGGTGACATCTGTCCATTAAAGAAGACTCATTAGTGTACAGGTATCTGGAACACAATGCTGTGCTATAATTCTGTTTTAAAACACATGAAACTCTTGTTATGTGATTTGTCTATGAAAATTTGGCCCTGAAACTCCCATTTCCTGAAGTGACATTGAGGTTTACTCATATGAGGTGCCAACTATTTTTTTCTTCAGAAATTGAAAGTAGTATATTCCAAACAGTTTCCCTATAAAATTGCCTATCATTGCATATCGTCTATTGTGTGTACATCCAGCCAATGCAGCTATCAGAATGTCGGAATGGAAAAACTACGAATGCATGATCTACATTCCTATAGTGAGCACACTTATTTTGTCAGCTGGACCGATGGCCACTCAAGCCAGTTTCTAGCAGATATTTTCCCAGTTAAGAGTTCAGGCTCTCCAGTTGCACAATGTATATCGGCACAAAGCAGACTATTGAAGGATCACGCTGCATGATTTCCTTCACCTGAAATGTGCTTGAAGTTGATATCGCCCTCGCAACCTCTGGTAAAGCTGTATGACCTAATAGCTAGTAATGCGGACATGATGTGGGCGTTTTCAATTTCGCTTTAGCACTAAAACAGCAGGCCAATTTACTACATGTATGTATTCTGCAACCATTTGATGCATATCTTGATTCTGAAGACCACATTCTAGTATGAAGCTATACTTCACCGACCAGTACATTTGAAATGCATGTAAGAACTTGGAAGTCAGTTTGCGTGTGTGCATTATTGCTATGTTGGGCAATATTTGCCAGCTTTCTGGTTGAATGAACTCTGTTAGGGTGATATGCTAAAACAAAACAAAATAATCAGTAATGTAACATAAAAACGTTTGTTTCAGCATCTGCTCTTGTTTTTGTTTTGAAGTGTAGCAGTTATGAGCTCAATAAGCACTAAAATTCCTTCACCAACCATAGGGCACAATCTTACAAATTATGTACATCTTTCAACACTGGATTCCAGCATAGTATTCTCATGTTTTTGCAGTCACTAATGGAATTTGCAAACACATTTTTCATAGAGCAACTCAAAAGGTGTGAAATGCAGTTAAATCAAGTGATGTAATACTCAACTGACCTTTAAAATTTGCTTCCTTTCAACTGCGCATGCAAGATTTCAGTTTGCTCTCCCGAACAGCGCCATTTGAAAGAAAAAAAAAGGGGGACGCAGAATGGTACATGGACAGGAATGGCCAAGCATAAAGCGTTATGTCCCCTTTTTGCGGCGTTCTTCAGCGCATCCCCATGAATGGTTACGTCAAAGAGTGACGAGATGTCGGCGAGAGTGCCGCTGCTAGAAACGCACCACTTGACAGCACTTCGAGGGGAAACGCACAGTGTCGGGAAAAAAAAAGCCGACCCAACCCTCACTGAGCAGAATCAAATCAAGCGACAAAACCACATAAGTTGGTGTAGAACCAAAAAAAAAAAAATGCAGAGAGAATAGGCATTATAACAAGAGCATGAAAGCTTATTAGCTTTTGAGCATGGCCACGGTGTTTGGAAAAGGAAAAGGGGAACAAAAACTTGTCTATTCATGTGCCTGGCACACCTTTAGAATGTTCCAAGTTTGTCTGCACAGCTAGCTGCTTTCAATTTTTCATGTGATCAAAAGTAATCAACCATGACCTGCTTTGAAAAGATGTACACCAAAGCTCTTTCAAGGTCATTAGGGTTGACAAGACTCATTCTCATAAAAAATAAAAAAAATAAAGCACAACAGTATTTCCTTTCTCAAGAGTTAAAGGTCTTGGGTGGATTTGATAATGACATTTCAGACCTTCAGAAGAGGGCTGATTGCACACTCCTGAATAGTTTTTCATCAAGTGGACTAGCACTAATAAAGAATATCTATCTAATAACGATACATGCACATTACAAGTACCAACATAAATAAACATACATGGGACTGAAACAAGTACTTTTTTTTTTAATTGCATCACTGTATCACATATACATCTGACATCTGAACCATACATACACTAAAAAGATATAACACTGCTTCCTTTCTTGCACAAATCTTGCAAGAAAAACAGTTTTGGGAATTGTGTGTGGTTTTGCTTTCTGTTTGTGGGTTTTTTTCTCCCTCTGGTAATTTTTCCAACACTAAACTCCACCTTTAACCATTTAATGAAAAGCAACTTGCTTTCCGCATCCTTTGTGAACTCCTGTCATCTCCTGGCAGGCTAGTTTATTGCTTCCTTATTAAGTAATAATTAGAGGCAATTTCAAGGGTGTCACTTTACACTGGAAGCCTTCTGCGAATATTGCGTGCACATCCCACGTAAGATCTTGATTGGCATGTTACTTAATACGAAGATAAACGGTGCAGCATTTAATACAAATCTGAGGTCAACAGAGTATCATCAAGATAAGGAAATAAACATACCAACATAAACTGCACAAAAAAGTAATATTCATAGAATTCTGGATAATAATAATAATCACTGGTTAGATAAAGCTCTTTCAGTTTGGTGATGTTCACAAGAAACTCAGCCCTGAGTTAAACCATGACTGCCCAAAAAAACCACCTGAAATATAGTGTAGGTATAAAATCTGGGTATTTATTAGTAAAAGTTTCATTTTCATTGAATCATGGTCCAAATAATGTTTGCTATTAGAAAGGAAAGCAATAAACATCAATGATACAGCAGCAAAACATTACTTTTCCAAGCAATAAAAATGTTGCAAGTGATGAAACCATCAGGAAATGACTAAAAAAAAAATCGCTCTGTTACAAGCTAAATATAACCATTTCTAGTTGTAACATGATTCGGCTCAGCAGACGACTGTGAATTTTTCCTCAAACAATTCATAGTAATTGACGAGTTCTCTTCTATCAAAAAGAGTCATGATGCTCTTCCTTTTGAGACACAATGTATTTGTGAGAGAGAGAGAGGGAGATAGATGTGCAAATATCAGACTTTCTTAAAACAGTTTCAAACAAAATGGTTTCAAATAGTGCCATTCTCTACCTCATAAATATATTAATGAATAGTACAGTGTTTTGTTTCTTTGTCTGTTTGCTTTGTATATGTCTCCTTCATAAAATGCCACAGAGCATTCATTATTTCCCTCATTATGTGAAGATGTAATTTTTGAAAGTATATATACATATTGTTTTAATTATGATGTGCATGGTATGCGTTGTCTCAAAAACGGTTGGATTTTTTTTTATAACGTTATGTTTTAGCGTTTTGGTGTTGGTTATTTGTGAGATCGAATTTTGGTGTAAAATGTGCAATAATATAACACAGAGTGTTGGTCATGGAAACAATAGTATATATTTGTTTGTTAGATATACATATTGTACGTGAGAATGTGTGTAATAGTGGAATGAGAGTTAGAAGAGAGAGAGAGAGAGAAAGAGAGAGAGAGAAAGAGAGAGAGAGAGGGGGAGAAAGAGGGGGAGAGATGTGCAATTATCAGATGCTATTTTCGTATATACAATGCACATATGTAATGCGAATCATTGATTGACTGATTTGATGTAATGCGCTGTGTATAGATTGAATGTATTCTGATATGGGAGTTTATGTATATTACGAAGAGAAGATTGTGAGGATTTTTTCCTTTTTTTTTAATCACGTGTGATACAACACAACATCTGTATTAATTATTAAGTATGAATGACTGGTATATATAATTAACATAAATCTAGTGTTGTTGTGTTTTTTTTATAATCATTGAGAACAGTAATATATTGTATCTGTAATATCTGACTTTGTTTTGTATTATAGGTTAATCTAATTGTGCAATGGTTCTGATGAATAAGATTGACCCTTTGTTATTTTAATGTATTTCTTTTTTCATCGCTACATTGTATTTTGTGAGCATTTTTAATGTATACATGGCCATTGTTAACAATGTCTGTAATTCAGCCTCCGGGCTGCGAAAGATATTGATTAATAAAACACCATTTCAATTCAATCAAAAAAAATTCAATTCAATTCCTGATGCATTTCTTTGGAGTGCCATTAATATATGAATTACCTCTACAAACAAGGTATGATTTTGCTGGTAGTCGGTTTGTTTGAGTTTGTTGGCAATGATACTAAAAATGTCATGAATGTATTTCTTTGACATTTTCAGAGAGAATCCTTTCTAGGTGATCAGCTTTTGTTGGTCATCTTGATCCTATTCAGAACCAGGATTATGGGTACTTGCACAGATCTTAAAGGGTCTTTGTGCCATCTACAGTAATATTGTCACCTTAGGCTCGGTACACCCTGTGCATGTACATGAAGCAGGCAAATCTTTTGATTCCATACAAACCAGTAGTATAGTAGCCAAAAGAAAGGCTGGTTCTTTCAAAGGCACTTCAAACATTTCATTGATGGTCTCCAAAATGCTTCTACCCATGCCTGACTTCCTTAAATTGCACTAGAGCGTATGATGGGTGACATCCTCTTCCAGCAAGATTTTTTCCCCCTCCAAAACAGGGCATTGAACATCTTCTAGACAAAATGATCTACAGGCTTGACATTTCTTGCACGCCCACTTCAAATGTAATGCATGCACATTCCTGTGCTCAAAATCACTTCTAGTGCTGTACGCAAGTCCCACAATGGAATCGTGGAATAAAATGGAGACAAAAACTGCTTCCCTAATTAAATGTACTGTATGTACTCCCCGCACTAATCCTTCTCTCCACAAAGACACAACAGTAAACATTCCCTCTTTTATTTATTCTCTCTCTCCCTTTCATTATATCCCTCACCATTTCACGCCCCCCTCCCCCCCCCCCCCCCCCCCTTCTCTCGCACTCTCTGTCACTTTCATTGCAAAGTTTGGTAGGACCATTTCATGATGAATCAAAGGCAGCCTTCATCCCCCCCCCCACCCCCCACCCCCCACCCACCTTCCCTGCCACAAGAGGACAAACTCTGAAGCATCCTCAGTCGGGCCCTGAACGCTGCCCTCGATGGCTCCACTGGGCAAACGGCTCTCTCTGGGGGGCAGCGTTTATTGCCGAGCACCCGCGCGAGGAGTCGGGCCTAAAGAGCAGATGGAAAAGACAGCCACTTGCAAAAACGTTCAAGATTCCTCCGTCTTCTCCTTCTTCTGTTTTTGTTTTCTTTCTATCTTCCTTTCTTTCATTTGTAATTTCTTTCTTTGAACAAGATGGTCCAAGGACGAGCAGAATAAAATGTAATAGGCTCTCAATAGGGTGCAACAGGGTCTTGAAACCTACTGTGTGTTTCCATCGTGGAGATGTGTGTTGTTGTTTGTTCTATTTTTTTTAACTAGAAGCAGATGGCATTGCTATGCACTCTGAAGGTTGGGTGCAGTGCAAGGTCGCACAGACCCAGAGTGGGTTCCATTACATACACTAAAACATTCGACTAAGAATGTTTAACTAAATACAGTCTGTCTTAAAAGAATAGAACAAACATAATAAAAATACATATGTATAGGTACTCTGTGCCAAGCTGCACAATCTGGAAATTTAAAGCAAACAACTCATATTTTATAGGTATTTCTATCTGACTATTATGTGCCTACATCTTGCACATCACCAACAAAGAGGGACAGTGTACAAATGTATATTGCCAAGCATTTGGATGTGGATGAAATGTTTGAGCAGAATAAGAGGTTTTCAGTGTACATTGCAGATCCATATCTAGTCTGTAACTATTTTTTTTTCCTTAAAACAGGAGAAGAATATAATGCAAGGCCTTTTCTCTCTTCATGATAAAAGATGGTGATTAACACCTTGAATACCGTGAGATGAATTCAGCAGTTCTGATTATCCGTTACTTCATTTAGCTGGTCTCTATTTCAGTATGTTTACGCCACGGAACCAGTCATAACTACGTCAAATTAGTAGTCTCGGTGACCTCACTATATCAGGACTCCCTGCATATAGTCTTACTGGGGGGTTATAATTTCTCAAAGACAATGAGTCCAATGAGTAAAGAATTCCTGTTCAAAAATGGATGGGTGACAGCAATATCTACATGTTTCAATGTTCACTACATAGACTGTGTCTCAATGATGCATTATCTCTCACTATGCATTAGATTGAACATCCCAAACAACAATCACAATTGACAAGTGGCATTAGAATAAAGATATATAAAAATTGTCCCCATTGGTCATATTTCCAAAACAAACTAATCTACGAGCCGCAGTCTCAGAAAGGAGGGAAAATCACAACGGTCTATCTAACGACGATGGTCACGCAACAAAGCCCATCCGATTCTTGGCAACGCCGGCAGCCGTAATGGGAGGCAGGTGACCAAACACGCGGAGCGGCGACGGCGAAAGATAATACGTAAAAATACACACGCGCTGCTTCTTTAATGAGTCATAAACATGAGATATTCTACCCCTCCCTATAAAAACACACACACATTTCCATCGTTTGCACAAAATTGATGCAGACGGTGCAGAAATGTATTTATTCCTTCCTTTCGTGCGAGACGTATGCTCCCGATACCTTTTTCCTCAGACATCAGAGTCTATGAAAGATTCAAAATGTGCTGAGCTGGCCTACATTGTGGCGAGAAAATGTGACCAGCTGCCTTTTTACCTCATCTTTGTCGTGTACTAAAATGCAACACTGGTCATCCTAGATGCATTTGAATGACCTCTTTCCCATCCTCAATTTTTGCAACTAAGGTATCAAGTTACTGTGAATTCCTACTCAAATTTGGTTCTGTAAAAGTACAAGGACAAACAAGCAAAACAATTAAATCAGTGCATGCTGTGCATAGTATTATCAAAATTATGATGGTTAAACCCAATTGCTTTTAAAATGAAGGACTATACTTACTCACTGTACTATGCCCACATTAGGAAGACTGATGGAGTGTTAGCTTTTGATTCCCTGCTTTACGTACACTAGAAATTTTTTTCTTTTAATTCTTGAAAATCTCTCCTCCTTCCCATAACAGCCGTCTCGCCGTGGAACTTTGCGGGGTGAGTCATAAACGCCCCTGTCACCATAGCGAACTGTCTGCAGCAGGCCGCAGTTTGCGTGTTCCACGCGCCAATCGAATAACATGTGACACCGCGGCGGTGCAAGTCATCGCTTCGTTACCGAATCGTTTGTCATTATCATGCGGCATCCACTTGACACACAGTCATTCCTTCAAAAACATTGCGTTTAGAACCACTAGAAGTGTTACGGGCGAGAGCAAGATAAACCAACCAAAGAGGCTGTTGAGAGAACGTAAATACATCCATGATCACACACTTTACAAGGAAGCTGTCGATTCTCATGGTCGTCAAAAAAAATTATGCGTAATCTTTAAAAAAAAAAGACTATCAGTGCTGAACATCCACACTGGAAAGCAACACATCACACCCTTTCCTAAATCATACCACAGCCACCAACCTGTCAACATTTTGTGACTCAGAGGTTTTATTTAGAAAGGCACAAAAGAAAGGTAGTTGCACAGGTCCCTACAGATAATGCTTAAAATTGTTGTGATATTTATGACTGGAATAAAGCCTAGGCTTGGGTCATCACACCCACAATTGCATTAAAAAACAAAAAACAAACAAACAAACAAATACGAAAAACAGGACACAACTTGCAACAGCATGATTTTTCAAATATACATACCACCACTGCTATGAATTAAGCATTTATGCAGCCACCGAAGCACAGCATGGCAGGAATAATATATCACGCATCCAGTCGCAGACGGCATATGGTACATCACATCTTCTTCCCCCCCAAAACCCCAAAGTGTACTCAGATCATGATGGATGTCTGTAACGACCATTACATGGCACATCATTGATTATGGAGATTAGCTCTTACTCACAGTTCGTAAGTAGATCAATTTAGGGTGTGCTAGCCTAAAAGACAAAATGAAAAATAAAACATAACAAATGCAAAGGATGGGTACAAAACAACATGCCCACCACCACTCAACTATCAAAACGCATCATACAATTTCATATGGCAGACAATTAAGCACTTCATGACATAACACACATCTCCTCACTCTTTTTTATCCAAAAATAGGAAAACAAATTCCACATCAGAGCCTTATTGATAATCCTCATAGATTTTTTTCGTTTCATTTTTGTTGTATGCTTGTTACTTTTATTGTCTTTCATGATTGATGCTGTGAAGGAGTAGCATGTACTTTGAAAGTGCTGAATTACTGTATTATATATATGCAATATATTTAGCGAGTCTAAATTTTTGCAAATCGGGACTTCCCAAAGATTTTGCGAGAGGTTAAAATCTTGGAGTCCTGTACTGAACAGAGAAATTGTATACATATGCGTCACATTCATAGCGGGATCAGAGTCAATGTTTTCATGTGTCTTTCATTTCACGAATAGCTCCCGACTCGTGAAATTCACGAAAATAAAAACTTCCACAAATATTTGGAGGATGTACATGTCTAGCAAGTAAATTGAATGTCTTTGTGAACACTTGACTGAGGAATGTGATGAATCTATAAAGACCAGGACCAAAAAAAAATCATAGAATCACCAAAAAAAAAAAAACAATAAACAAAACAATAGTATTCAAGCTAAATTGTAGTTGGGGTCTGTCCTGTCAGCCCTCCTACATGTACTTCAAGTGAAATACACGTTTTACAGGTTATTTGCTGTAGCACGAGACAAGATGGCTCTATCACTTCTACAGGGTGTGACACATTTGCCAAATTGCTTAGGGCTGCTAATTCCCACAATTGTACAAGCGATATCAATGGACCCTTGCCTGTTAACCCATTGAAGATGAGTCCCGAGAATACTCAGGCAGGTGCCTATGGGAAGTGCGTGTTATAGCAAAATCAGCTCGTCCTCAATGGGTTAAGTAAAATCGGGGCCTTGACTGTTCAAAGAATGGGACCCTTGCCTGAATGTCCCTTCTCAAGAAAACAGGGAGAAAAAAAACAACAAAATTTTGAGGGGCCCTGAAATATAGATGACATTATGAATGGGAATATCCTGTTAAGTTTGAATTCCCTAGTAGTTCAAGTTCCCTAGCCACAGCGGTTGTGCCCCTAGGCAAGGCATTTTATCTTCATTACCTAATATTAGTCCCTCGGAGGAGACTCAAAGTGTCAGTCTTGTGGTTGCTTGCTTACAATCACTCAATGTTTTGTTTAATAGCAGTCACATACAGCGAAAACTATTTGAAACCATTCTAAATTAAGTTCGTTTTATTTCCTTCCCTTGCATTGCAATTAAACAGCTCCCTCTATCAAGATTTTAAAAACTGTATTTTCACAAATGAGGAAGTCACAGACATTTTCAGAAGATGCTGTTTTTGAGATGACACCAGGACTATCATCAGTGCACTATCATCCTTGAGTATCACATTTTTGCATGTTGTTAAATTCGCAGTCCAACTGTGATTCGCTAAGCTCCCAAATATTAAACCCTCGCAAAAATAAGAGCTTATACAGTACCTCAAGTGAATGTACCACCATCTCATGTGGAGACTTAAAGAAAAATATGTACACAAGTCATGGGAGTTACATTTCATGTATACAGTTCTAGTACATGCAATGCATACTTCCCTTGTTATCTCTCACAGCTAGCAAATAAGATATCATCAAACATCTTCAGACAGCTGTATTATTCACATCCTTCGTATTGAAGAAATCCTTCATCCTATTAAAATATCATAACCAGGATGGAGGGGGGAGGGGGGAGGAAGGGGAGGAAGAGCAAATTGCTTATCTTACCCCTTCCCCCCCCCCCCTTTCCCATGTGACTACTTTGAAAACTTGATGAACTTTAAAAATTAGCATTCAAAGGCTCAGAGAGGCAGGCACTATCAGAAAGGTATTAATACCTCGGGCGATTCCTCATCTACAAATTGGGCTCTCCCGTTTTTTTACCTGCGCCGCCGTTCGCAATTAAATGGTCACGGCAAACAGCCGCCTAACGATGCCATTATCCCAGAGTGACAGCGGTGCTCTCAGAAAGCTCCCCTCGACTCCCGTAGAACTGATGAGGGCTGCGGGCGTCATCCTAGTCATTGGTTGCTGACGGCAAGCAGCAAACAGGCAGCACCACGTGGCCTGACATGGACAGCTTCAACTCTGGCCGAATCCCCCTCTCCCTCATCCCCCCCCCCCCCACTCGCTCATCACATTTGTGTCAATTACACATAATGACGCCATCAAGGCACAACATTAGGCAGCCATATCGTGAGTAATTCAGCCGATAGCCCGCCTGTGACAGTAGCACCGCTCCTTTTGGCAACAGAATGAATGCTCCAGCATGTGACATGTGTCATCAGCAAACATTAAAGGTATACATACCACAAACTGTCCATGTCCATGACCTTTAAGGTCAAGATCAGTCTGATAGCTAGGGCTTATGACCATCAAAATTCCCGACATAAACCCCATCATGCCCATTGCCTCTGAATGTCACAGCTTGCATGCCTGGCAGAATTTCCTTCGGATTCATTGGGGTTAACTACTAAATTTCCAAAAACATGTGCACGAAACTGCTTATCACATTGTAGGTCTTTAGAAGACAGAGCAATCAGAATACACGTTAGCTCAATTGAGACCTCTTCACACCTTACATAGTTACAGTGTAACTCAGTTTATGTACAATTCATACTTTAATTTGATATGAGTAAATAATACATAATGTGTGTGTGCAAATTGTGGGGAGATCCAACAATTAAGTTTTAAAGGAACAATTCAAAGATTGTTCCATTTTAAATGTACAATTCAACAGTTGTTCCATTTGAAATATCTGAGCTGTACAATACTTAACACCACCAGTATCTCTGATTCTTTTTTTTAAAAAGAAGGTAGCTTTGAGATATTGAAGTTCAAAATGATTATATCTAAATGCTACAAAATGATAAAAATCTGTGAGCTATAGTGAAGCTGTGAGATATTGAAGAACCCATACTCAATTTTTTTCCCATTGACAACAGCTTAGTTGCAGAGTAATTTTTATTAGCATGGAGATGTCTGTTCACAGATACATCTTGCCAGTGGTAACATAATATTTCACAACTATTGTAGGCTTGGCAATGTTTTTGTTTTCATCCATAAATATGAACGCCATCACATATAGTTCAACCAGCAAAAGTTTGATGGCTGTTATACATTAAGCCACACAGATGTTATACAGTGTCCTTAATGCTCAGATTCAACTAAAAAAAGAAACAAATATAAAAGAAACAAAGAGACAAGGGGAATATTTTACAGTTACGAAAGGTGTTTACTAGAGTTCAAGAGGATGGCTTTTTCAAGACCATGATTAAATTTCCTGTTCTTGCACTGCCCTGATCTTTTTTTATTTCTCTTTTTTGCTTCTGATGCCAGAAAAAGAAAAAAATTGCATCAACAGATATGAGATAAAAATTAAACGCTGCAGAACAAACAGGATATTAAAGAGATGTCGTCTGATCAAAATATTTAAATATAACATCCTCTTGAATGTCCTTCATGCGCCCGATGTTTTGATACACGGTGAATCACAGAGAGGCTGATTAATTGCGACGCTCAAGGGTACCGCATCTATTAACCTCATCTACACAATTTGATGGCAGTGAAGAGACAAATAGGGCACATTTTGGCACGCTTCCCTCTACTGGATGCGGCAAATACCTTAAAAGAATACTCGAGTCTCTGCCCTATTTGTCAGCTACCCTAATCTCGATAAAAATCAGCATCGTTTTAGAGTGACATTTTCTCATTCATGTACACTGTACATGGTTTGAGCAAATGCAAAGAGATTAAAGGGACATTCCAGACAATATGATTTCACATCAGGTACATGTAGCACATAGATCGATATAGTGCCACATACAGATTTTTTGAATTCATTGTTGTCCCTGAGCAGATACTGTACACCAATACTCTGAAAAACCCAAAACATATTATCACTTAACAAGGATAATGTCGGTGGAGGCTCCCATATATTCCAGTAATGTACAGCTGTAGCAATGTAACTCCACTACAAAAGGTGTAGGTGTGAAAGGTGTAGAATACATGCATGCTTTCTTCTTTTGTTCTGCTCCATAGAGCACCCAATCATGCATTCTTACGTAAAGCTGCTAGGTCATCATCTTTGTTTATGTGATTTGTTAATAGACGACATATGAAAATATTCTTATTCCTCGTCCCAATCACAATGAATTCTGAAACTTTGTACCTGGTATATTTTTAGCCAACACACAGCTGTTAAAATGCAAAAGTCTTAAAATCATCTGGAGGTCTCCTTTAATGATGTGTTCTCAGTGAAAGTTTGAGGAAACTCCAGTAAGGAGTTATGAATTCTGAAAGGTTTGACCGATTCCATGAGGACCTTTCATCTCCAAATGGGAATTCTGCAACAATTAATAATGTCACAGTGGCAAAAATGAAATAAAATGAAAAAGGAATTTCATGGCCACTCTTCTGTCATTATGGAAAGTATGTTCTGGCAAATACACAGAATTTATTCTCCATGCTGGGTCAAATGCTTTTAATGTCCCACATATACGATGTTCTGTGATATTCCTTCAGTTTTTAGTTTTTTGTGTTTTTTTTTAAACATTCTGCTACAGTGACATCACAAATTATTGCACAGCTCCCATTTAGAGAGGGCAGCAGACGGAATCAAACCAATTTTGTATACATCTTGTTAACAGATCGTCCAATTACTATTACACCTCCACTGAGAGTTTCACTTCAAATCTGTCTGCATTCGCTGAACCCAACAAATGTAGCACATTGGCAAGATTCCCTTCGGTGGTTGCAACCATTACACACACAAAAAAAAGAGAATACTTAAAAAATAGTCACTGTACACAATATTTCTGCTTTCATTCGTTAACTGTCCTAACATCAGAATCTGCAGTGGTGTTCCTGTAGGTGCCATACAAAGTTTGTATTACTGTAAAAGTGGATATTTTCGCACGAATAATTTTTCACGCTCGGCGAGGTAAGAAGAGTTTTGCGTGTTTTTAATTCCGCGGTATCAAGACATCAACTACAGGAACATATGGCAAGCAAAAATCTTCGCGTGCTTTTATTTTCGCGCTAGTTTCTGATTGCGCAAATGCGCAAAACTTTCAACAGCACCAAAATTTCCACTTTTACAGTAATTGAATCATTTCTCGGATGCATGTCTCCTGAAGACAATGCAGTCCCTATCTCCTGAATTAGTAATGACACAAAGAAACATGAAACTTAGTTTCTGTTACAGGTTTTTTTTCTTCTTTCCCTTTCCATTATCTATTACACAAAAGCCATCACAGCATTGTGCGGTTTTAATGCACCTTTCTCTTTCATAAGCCCTCAAGATGAGAGTCCTATTTCGCTACGCAAATTGGTCAGCATGTGCGCACTGTGCAAATACCAAGACAATGGTCCATATTGCAACACCTTCTCGACTGACTGCTGGCATCCGATATGTTGTCATGGGAACCGCGATGGCGTGAGACCATGAAAAGACATGTTTTCATTAAAAGGGGGCCCTAAAGCTGTCGGTTGGCATGGAATACCACAAGTGTGCAAAATTAACGAGGAAACGCAAGGCAAATTAGTGATAGAGAGGCAAGAGCATTCTCTTTGAGTGCCTGTTTAAAAAGAAAGAAATAGCTGAAGTCCGTGTTAACTTCTGTGTTATAAACAGTATCACTGTCACACATCTAGGTATACGATCAAAATTGCTTTGGTAATGGAGCATTTTCTGATCAAGAAATCTGCACCCATGAAGCATGAATGACATTGGTGAAATCATCACAACAGACCAATGAGACAACATATACAACTGTATACAAATGATGCACAGGACAGAGTGAATCGGTGAGAATTGGATGCGCGAGTTTAATTTTGGAACTGTTTAAACCAACGAGCGCAGCGAGTGCGTTTTAGACTGTTCCAAAGTTAAACGAGAGCATCCAATTCTTACTTATCCATGAATTAGGCCTGTGCATAATTTGTGTTATAAAATGGGCCCATAAATTCATGAAATACAACCGTTCTTTATGCGTCCGGTACACCTACAACACTATACAAGACTTGAGCCATGGATTTTACCAGACGCACGGCCATGTGTTCAGATTTTACCGAATGCATGGCTCAGTGTGGATCAGTGAAAATCAATGCATGACTATTGACCACTCAGAATGCAGAGATTCTAAAGCCCACTTTATAACCTCTCTTAACCCGTTGAGGACGAGTCCCGAGTATACTCGGGCAGGTGTCTATGGGAAATGCGTGTTGTAGCAATATTAGCCCGTCCTCAACGGGTTAACAAACAAACAAACAAAAAACTTTTAGTAGACAGATAGGGTCATCCACACTGCCAGTGAACAAATTGTGACATTTGGGTGAAAATTGCTAGGCAACTCTACCACACACCATGTGAAATACGGCTGGAAATGGAGCAGCCCAGAGCGTGCTCTTTTTCACCTCATTTGGCATTTGCTGCACTGACATTTTGCAATAAGTACCGGTATGTTCACGGCAGAAATATTCAGAATAGAGATATTTTGTCAGATGACTTCAAGTCACATCTGAATTCCTCCCCACGGCCATACGCATAATGTGCTGCTAGCCATCCGGTAATGGTTAAGTAATAGCCGCGGTTGTGTCACAGCAGACTGCATAACTGAGGGCATGTAAACATCATGGTGGCAACAACAAAAAAAATGTTTGAAATCAGAAGTTAGGTCTCAACCGAAACTGCACAATCCCTTTAACAGCGCACTGCAACACCAGAGTTTAATACCGCAACACGTCCAGGGAATCTTGTTTTACCCTGCCTGTTAAGATGGTCCATGCAAAATGTTGCTCGGACATCGTCGCTGTAACCTTTGCCAAAGTCTTCCCTAGCCAGCTAGGGTAATTACCCCAACATTACCCCGATATTACCTCAACAACCCTTCTCTGGTAAAGATGCTCTTGTACTAACATTCTGATGATACACTCAACACGCATGCGTGATAGTCCAGACAGAATGACACACCCCACGCTGATCACATGCGTGGATTGTAACCACACCCCCTTGGCGCATGAACTGGTAGATTATTATGGAAACCTACCCATAAACGGTTTTCAGTGTTTGTCTGTATTAAACGGTACCCCTCGCTCTCTTCTGCAGTTTTACTGTCCGAGGCCAGGAATTTTGTCCTCCAGACGTTATCCCAACGTTGTCACGATAAGGTCTGTTAAAACGGGGTTTCAGATGGGTCCTGATGTCCGCCAAAAATGAGTTAAAACGGATTTGTATTTGATTTAAAGGCATAATTTACCATTTGCAGATGAAACAAAAACCCAGCATTAGTGCTTTAAAATAGTTCCAAAATGTGAGTTTGGGATAAAAACAACCATTGTAAAAATTTGAATTCGTATAATCAATGTTAAGTACATTGTTAAATACACAAAATGTGAACAATAATTATAATAAAAATGTTACCAGGCTAAACCGTCAACAGTTATGGTTACATGAGAAAAATACAGATGTCTCCTTATATTTTAGGCTTTATTGCAATAATTTTATATGGTAGGATGTTTTGTTATACAACAGACATACACATATATGCATCAAATGTGATATCTTGAACATTTTTTAAATCTTTGTTCCCAAAGGTAAACAGGACCTTTAACTGGCCTTGAAACAATTGCAGGAGCCTAAGTGGGCCTCAGGTTAGAAAAGGTTGAGAAGCGCCAGCTATAAAACTACAAGAGCAATCGTCAAAATCATACGAGCAAAAAATAATCTCTACAAACAATAATCGGAGTGACAATTGAATCAGACTGGCTAGCATTGATGATGAATATTATCAACATAATCCATCATCATATTTTTGTCATTACCAAGCAAATGTGACCGCCAGGAATAGAAGCGCTAAATAACACAGCAATCAGCTACCATCAATTAAGTCTGAAGCTTACCTACATCAACAGGAAAATGGGACAAGGAACATACAGTGTACAATATATTTTGCACTAAAGTGATGATCGATGGTAGACTAAAACTGTCCACCTCACACATGACATCAATACCAGTACGTTTTTAATGTGCAGACATTGAGGAGAACGTATTCACGTCAGTCATGTTTCAAATTTTGAAAAGAGAACAAAATAACTCTTGATACTAAACTGCTAGGCAAGTTGTATTATCCGTAGGCTAGACAGGTCGCCCTGAGGTAGTAGGCAAATTTATATTGAATGCAAGTCATTATAAGACATCGAAGGATGATATCAGAACTGAGCCTCTAGGGCACAGCCATAAAAATACTTGTTGACTCAAATTACACATCATTGCTCATAACCACATGTCCCATGAATATGGTGTCTATTACAGATGCATTGCACACAAAGCAATAGACGCAAATGACAATGACTGTACCAAGACTATGGGTTTGTTCACACTGGTAGAAAAACTTGTTCTGTGCATGTGTTTTAAAAGAAATATATTTCATGGCAGTCTTAACTTCTTGGATTGAATCAAAGAGCAAACTTGAATTGTGTGCTTTTTTTCCCATTATTCTCCAGTCTAACATGTCCAAACTTTTGTACAAATGGCATGGAGGGTACTGCATGACATTTGCTCCTACAACAACTGCTCCCATGAAATATCTGCATGCTAAGCCCAACATAAATTCTATCCACAAACAAAATCCTAATTAAACCTTAATCCTAATCCTCATATCAAACTAAACCTAAAACCCTATCACAACCCTAACTCCAACTCCAACCCTAATTGTGTCAGTCCTTGGAGAAAAATATGACCAGAGCAATTGTCGCAGGAGCAAATATCGCGTCACGGGTATTGAGACTCATCCATTAAATTTGTAAGTTGAATTTTGCTGTACTGTAGGTTTGCATTAATCTGTAATTGATAGAACTGTGACCTAAAAATCACAGATAGCATGGTGGAACCAAGCTCGACCATGTACTGTAAAAGTGGATATTTTCGCGCGACTAATTTTTCGCGCTTGGCCGCGTAAGAAGAGTTTCGCGTGTTTTTAAATCCGCGGAATCAAGACATCACGCACAGGAACATATGGCAAGCAAAAATATTCGCGTGCTTTTATGTTCGCGCTAGTTTCCGGTTGCGCAAAATGCACAAAAATTTCAACACCGCGAAAATTTCCACTTTTACAGTACTCATTGATCACACTTTTGTGTACTCACCTCTGTCAAACAAGTGTTCATATGTAATACATACATGGACTTTGACTGAAATTCTTAGCATGTTTTGAAATGCCTTTTAAAAATGGAGTAAAATACCATAACAATACTTTTAAAGTGTGAAATACTTCCATGAACATTTTTGCAGTTTTGAAACAAAAGGGGAGTTCAATAGCTATTGAGCAAACAGCTGTTCTTTGAGCACAGTTTAAACAGATTTTCTGCTGTCTGGTTTGAAATAATGATGTAAACCTAAAAAAGCCAGCACCCAGATTTGTTGAGGTATTACAGCCCTTTTTAAACCATGACACCTAACTGTAATTCATAGGCTCTTGCCGCGCAACTGGCTGACTGCTCATCACATGACGTTCGCTCAACAAGTACCAACTGCCTTCAAGCAGTTTGGGATAGGGCATAATGGCGTCATCAAACATGAGCATTACTTCCATAATTGTTCCTAATCCACCACGCAGTTTTGCATCACAATTGCCATTGTAATTACAATCAGGCCTTGGTTTGTAGCACATAGTTTATAATGTCAGAGGTGTCATATGAATTTTTAATAAAAACAAAAAGTGAACAGTCTTCATTCTTACGGTGAAATAAGAATCTCCATGCAGAAAAACATGTCCTCTTTCATCTATTATTGCAGAATCTCATGGAATCTCATTATTTACAATTTGTATAGGAAACATGGATTATACCTGTGTACTTGTATAGAAAACATCTGTGTATTTATATAGAAAACATACCTTTAATGCAATAACAGATAAAAAAAAAAATTAAAAAAAGATAAAAGCACAAAGTAATAAAATGAGGAGTCAAGAAGTCATGGAGGTACAATTTGGACAGTAGTGGTTTATAATAGACACAGAAAATACGAGATATGAAACTCGTCACACTGAAGACGAGTTAGGTGATACGCTTGGGGTCATCAGATGTCGGTCATCCGTGATCGACAAAGAAAAGAATGTAATACAGAACCTTGAAGTTCTAATGAGATACTTAGTTGAACTTTTTTGGGCCTACATTATTCAGATCACATTTGTTTTTCTGTCACACAAACTAAGTGGAAATTCTGTGCGTGTGCGACTAAGTCGATTTACGGACTTTTTGAGTACTTACAGTGCATAAACTTAGACCCCGTTTACGGTGCGGGGCTGGGCCGAGCCGCGGCCGAGCTGCAATCAAGGACAACCTCAATTGCGAGGCCGAGCCCCGCAATTTAGTCCGTTTACACTGCCGGGCTCGGCCGCGCTTTTGATTCGAACCTTTCAATATTTTGTCGTAGTGGCGCTCTACCCTTTTAAACAAACGCAATTTGGTATTGTCTGGTTTTCAGATCCTTTGCCAACTGAATTCCGTGGCGACGAAGTCGCCGTTCGGGCAAAGGCCTTTGTCGAAGGAGAAAATCCTTTGCAGGACAAAACCACCTTAAACTATACTAGTTTTCGACGTTGAAGTAGTTAATATCCTGAATAGCGAAATAGTACAGGCGAGGGTTTGGAAGCCAGACTAAAATTGGCCGCGCATTTAGCCCAGTTTGCGCTTACACTGAGAAAAAGGCCGGGCGCGACCGCGGCTCGGCCGCGGCCGAGACCACCTCCAGAGCGTGGCCTAATGCGAGGCCAATTTTGGCCCCGCATTTGGCCTTTTGCGCGTTTACACCGAACGCGGCCGAGCCTCGCACTGTAAACGGGGTCCAAGTGATCCTCGGCACGTACAAATAAAACATGACAATTAAGTGTTTATAACCATCCTGGCTTTAACAGTGGCCTTTTAAAACATGACCTTTGACCATTATTTACATAACCAATATGACTCCCTCTAATCTTGCTATCACAATGATCAGTTCAGAGAGCTCTTACAACTATATACAAGCCTGTGAGATTTACCAGCAGTAAAACCAATGAAGCCTCCGATACAAAACAGGGGATATAGAGCAAGTGAGTCTGTTTACATGAGAATGTGATTTATCCTGGACGAAAGTGATACCTCAATTAAAGAGAAAAGGGCAAAACATCACCTTTAACCATGTAACTATAGGTCTCCTCCAACTAAGAGTACACTTTGAACGTAAGCTTATACGTGAATGATAATTTATGACGATCTCACGTGATCGACACACATTCAAAGGGGACAGTTAGAAGTGGAAGGAGTGCTTAATCGTGTCATTAATTCCTAATCAATGACACCACTACTTTAGGCATATCATAATTTCTCATCTAAAATCAATGGCCTATAGGACTCATGCACCATTACTTGTATCGTGCATAAACTTTGTTTTTTAAGCTTTGAGTGAAACGTGTCATAACATAATTCTGTAATTCCATCAGCAGTGATCGATATAATAAAGAAGAAAGATATATCACCGTATTGAACGCTTAGAACCTAACGGGGGGGGGGGGGGGGGTATTATAGCATGATACTCGGTTCTTTACTGCCCAGATGCCAACAACACCCATCACCCACGGCTACGCATAGAGAAACAGCCATGGCGAAAATAAAACTTTGCTTTCTCGTAGGCAGAATGACACAGAACCCCGTCAAACACACTTTTATTGGCAGGGATGGGCATGAAAAAGTGTATTACTAATACTAAACAGCGTATGCATTCCATTCATGTGGCGCGAGATACCTCTATAGCAACATAAAGCCTGTCTTCAACTCCGTTGGTCGAACAATGGCAACCTGAAATTTCAAAGAGATGAGCGAGACGCTATATACACCTGGCCCAGAGTTAATTTATTCAGTTCTCATTCCTACTTTAAGTTGGGTTATGCTATTGTAATCATTCCCATCTGCAGTATAACAAAACCAAAGTGAGGGAAAAGGGGAGAGAAAAACGAGAGGTGGCAAAAGGAAAACTGCATGCACAACTGCAATCCATGTCATTGCGTGTGACAGGTGAAGCAAATGTATTAGTTGTTATAGCAGTGGTTTATGAGCATAAACTGGCAAATAGACAGACAATGTCAAATATAAAAACCATCAATTTAATGTCAGAGAAGATGGTAAACAAGATGCATTGAAACTGTAACTAAATCGCTGCTCTTCTACTCGATCACGGAACGTCTAACTCTATATTCAACAAAAAACAAATGTTAGGGGAAAGAAACAAATTTAGATATAACATTCTTAAATTAAAAACAAGAAAAAAAAATGTCCACGTCAGGATTAAAAAAAAAAACGCCGCACGAACATGCATTATATTCTGGATGGGAATACGGTCTTGATGCAAAGGTCCAATGATTGTCTCATTACTTTAAAAGCAATCTATGGTTCCCTTACCATCACCAGTACCACACCACAATGACGTCTCTAAAATCAATGGTAGCACATTTATCATTGCATCATGCATTAACTCCCTTTGCCTAAACTACCAGTGGAACGTGTCATATTATATTGCGTATTTCGATCAGTAGTGATTGACTTTAAAGAAGAAAGATGATGCAAAAAATTGAACGCTTACCACATTGCTTATAGGGCTATTCCAGTTTGGTACTGATCTGTTCTATTCTCCCAGATGCCAGCAACATAATATCACCTATGGCTAACTAGTGAAACAGCCATGACGAAAATAAACGACAGAGAACCCCGTCATAATCACTACACTTGGAAAGGTGTTGCCCGAAATTCCTCATTATGAAGCAATATCAAGTCACTTCCTTCCCTGCCTGTCTTTAACTCCGTTATTTGGTCAAACAATAACCTGGAATTCCAAAGAGATAAGCGAGACGCCATGCACCTGGACTAGAGTTAATTAATTCAGTTCCCATTCATGTTAGTTATGTAAACGAACACGTTCCTAAATATCCTGCTACAGTATAACAAGAACAAATGAAGAGAAAAGGAAAGAGAAAACGAATCGTGGCAAGCGGGACACTGTAACAAGGGGAAATTTACAACATTAAGTGTGACAAAATTATTGAAGCAAACCCAATCTCCAAACTCCAATACAAAGCAAGGGAAATAGAGCAGCCGTGTTCACGGGTTACGTACACTTGATAAAATAATACGATAAATGACATCGGAGTAAAGCTGAACTGCCGAAAAAAAAAGAGAGAAAAAAAAAGAAGAAAGAACGGATAAAAGTCCTGCGGGGGTCGAACCTCTCGCCTTCCGGTATGGCGTTATGAAGAACCAGCGCGCTAACAGATTATGCCACATTGCTGTCCTGAAGATCGAGTGCAAAACTTAAATGTAAATACTATTGTGACAGTGTCGACTTGTGATGGCGCTATTCAATTTCTCACAAGTGGCAGCGTGGATTCGATCAATATACAGTTGCAAAGAAAAATTGGGAATCGTTCCGTACAGATTGCATTCTCATTTTCAGTTTTAAATTGCAAAATTGTCAACCTGATGAGGAGATTTGAAAACATAAAATGCATGATTACTAAAGCTTATTGTCTAAACTACAACATATTTATGTTTCAGAGGAAATGGAGCAAAATCAGATGAGGTAAAGGTGCTTAAACGTTGTCAAGTCAATGCATGGTTTAAAAAAAAAATCACCTCCCATAGACATAACACGTAAACTTGTCTGATTTTGAGTCTTTACCTTTAATCACAATTTCTAGTGTGATGACGTCATCATATTTCAAAACCATCACATGGACTTGAAAGGCAAATGTTCAAACTGCAACATATCTGAATTTGGGATAATATTGAGCTTAAACAACAGAGATACGAGCAAATGAATGTCAGAAACAGTACCTCAAAAAAATCAATTCCACTTTTTTCATCTAAAATGACGATATGATGACGTCATCGCGTTTTCCTGGCAATATTGATACCAGGAATGTTATTTACAATTCATATACTTTTGTAATATGCAATAGAAATATAGGGTCAACGGACGATTTAAAGAGCCATGGCGAAATAAACAAAGACATGTTTTTTCACTATATTTGCAGAAAGACGCGCACGTGGAATTTCAACTTTGACGCCAGTGCATTCCTTTGTTATAGGTCGAAATCGATCGGAAATCAATGGATATTGTTACTCAAAGTATCAGGAATCCAAATCAGTCAAAAAAATTGCATTTTCATGTTGCTTACGGGCTCTGCGCGCGGAATTGCGCGGACGGACGCGCACGCGAGAAAATGTTTGAAACGCTTAAAATTGTCTGAAACTTCGAGATTTCCCATTGGGAAGTCGTTTTGAGCCTTTTAAAATTTTGACGCGCGCTTACGCGCGCGTAATGATGACCTGTGTAACTAGCGTTAAAAAGTTAAAAAAAAAAATTAAAAAAAAGATAAAAGCACAAAGTAATAAAATGAGGAGTCAAGAAGTCATGGAGGTACAATTTGGACAGTAGTGGTTTATAATAGACACAGAAAATAATAACCTTTGTGTTCAAACCCATCTGACCCCTGCCCCTCATGGTTTGATTGATGTACCGTCTGTTAAAGCACAAATATGATATATGGTAATGTACACAGTACAATTGTATGTTGCATGATTGACTAAATACACTTGTACCTTGAATGTGAGGGAAAGTGTTTGTGGTTCAGTTACGTGTATCTGACATTCATACGCATTATGTATTCAACAAGCAAAGGGCCAATATGACTTACAAGTTCCTCACTCGAAAAGGTGGGGCGCGGAGTGGAGCGGAGCGGAGTGCTCAACGCACCCGTTCAAGACAAGCACCCTTTTTGTCACATTGTATCCATCCACCACTTTTCCACTTTGTATTTATTGTTATCTTTTTTTTAACGTTATTTATTTATTCTCTGGAAAATGTGTATTTGACATGCCTTAAAAGCACTAAAACAATTGTTTGGCTGGACACTTCAAATTTTGCCCTATCAGATAAAACAAATAGAATGAAAATCCACTGTAAAATGTCTTGAGAAGTAGCATTTTCATGTTTTTGGAGAAATTTTCATAAGGCCTAATGAATTTCAGAATTATGTGTTAAGTTTGGTAGCTCCCAACAAGCCCTATCGGATAAAACAATCAGAATCAATTAGAAGTAGCATTTGTGTGTGTACACAGTATGTGTGTATTGTGTGTGCGTGTGTGTGTGTATATATATTTTTGTGTGTGTGTGTGTGTGTGTTTGAAGAGATTGACACACACGTGTCTGCATATGGAGCCTGTTTCATATAGTCCCCTCGCGAACCATGACGGGAACAAAAAGTCTGGCCTCTAAAGACTAGCTTACGCGTAGTTTGTATTCAAGACTAGCCCCTCCCCCCCCCCCCCCGGTTGTCTCGAATGGGTGCGTTCATCGAACATACTCCACCCAACGCACCCTTTCGAAACAAACGGGGGGGGGGGGGGGCTTGTCTCGAACAGGTGTGTTGAGCGCTCAGCTCCGCTCCACTCCGCGCCGCACCCTTTCGAGATACTAAGCCGTGTTTTTACTGCCAAACTTATAACATCGCTGAACCACAAAATTACACATACCACACCCAAATTACTTGTATACCACACGCGATTACTTGCACACCACACACATTGCAATAAAGAATGAAATATGTATATATGCACGTCTTCTACACACATGAAAGTCACTGATAACTAGTACACTAGTACAGAGTAAAATTTCTGTGCTGTCTGTGACGTACAATTAAGGATTTAAGCAGACGAGTGTTTCGGGCACCTCTGCTACACGGTGTTGTGTATATAACAGTAGCTTGTGGTTAGTTTTGAGCCTTACACTGATAATTGCCTATGAGATGACACTGTAATGTGTTTAAGCAGTATATAGCAGAAAAATAATTGCATACGGCATGCAAGGCCACATGACCTTTTGATTATGGCTAAATGCTAAGGCCCCCCCCCCCAATATTTTTCTCCCTCTCACCACATACTCACACGCATGGTATATTAATAGGCCATAATGTGCTCTATGTAAATAATATCATTTATGATCAATAATACAGCACGTAGTGGCTGTAAAGAGCTGCGTGTGGTGTGAGACTATGGAGTGGACTCGTCTACAGCCAGCAAGACGGCCAAAGTCTTACTCACATGCTATTAAAATACAGTCAAGAGACCAGCGTCGTATTAGTTCGTAGAGGAGACTGCAAAACTGCATTGTGTTGGTCTGCACTTCAGTAGTCTTTCTTCCAGGCTTCAAGCTGGCTGCAAATTGTACCCTGAATGTTATTTGGCCCCATACACGCATTTCCAGTATAATTAAAACTTCATGCATGGTGGGTAAACGTCATCTCTGTCAAACATACTTATTTGAAAAGTTTCTGGATACCGGGTAATCAAAGAAGGCACTTGACGTGGCAAAGATTTCAAACAAAAAACTAAACTAAACTGGATGGTGTCTATAAAGAATCTGATGTTTCATAGTGATGTTGGTAAGTTGTCTAGAATGATCCAGAATGAGTAACTCCAGATCCAATAGCGCCATCTTGGCCACGTGACAGTGATGTTGTACAATGTACATGTATGTGCAGAAATCATGACTGTTCTATACACGAAAAGACTCACACTACATGTAGATAACAGATCCATTTCAAGTTTGTATGAAAAAATAAACCGTTCGTATCATACAGAGCATATATCAGAAGATATCATCTGTAAATTAATGGAAATATCTTGAGTGCAGACATGCGAGGAAATACATCAATAAAACAAATTATGAAATCAGTGATTTACCCTCGAAAATTAATATTACATAAATGACCACAAATCATTATGTCTGTTCACTTGATTAAAATTCACATGGTCACATATATCAGATAGTGCATGCACCATCCAAATTTCTTCTAGTCTGTCACATTTTTCATAAATACTATACATTCAAAACCAAGATTAACATTCTTTAATGGAGTATGATTCACCTAATGAATGTTCTTGCAGGCACAAGGTTTATTTGCATTACAATACATTACAATCTTTTCCTGTCTACTATAATAATCTAATACAGTTTTACTCAAAGAGCAGAAGATTGAATTAAAAACCTCGCAGCCTGGAAGAGAGGCTGTATCACAGTGTAACATTTCACAAATCTACAGTAGGCTGCAAATATACTTTTCACCGTTTCCTGCCTATAACACGGTGTATCCCTGTTCCGACGAGTGAAAAATATATGGGGGCATTATCGACGTAATCCCATCACAGCCTCTCACACTATCTATTGATCCGTTGCAGTGGCTTTCACACTAATGATGTCTGCAACCACACTGGCTTCTTTCACACAGGAAGCAACATTCACACAGTGCAGAGAGCTCATCGAACACAAATTCAACGTGGCGAATGATTTGGAATTAATACCTGATATCCACTATGAATATTATGCAGTTCAAATGTACTGTATGTAGGGTTTATGTTAACTTTCATGCTTTTATTC